>NC_057861.1:747502731-747672731 GCF_019393635.1 Dromiciops gliroides
AACCACTGGAAAGAGGCATTTTTAAAAAGTGGAAAAAGCTTTAAAGGGAACAAACTGACAGTAAGCCTCGAGATGCCGTGGGCTGGCTATGTCTGCAGGAGTCTGGGTACATGGCCATTCGACCTTCAGTCAAAGAGGCCAAAGCATCCACACTGGAAGGGAAAGTGGATGAAAAACCCATTGCCCCCATTGTAACAGCCAACTGCACAGGCAGCCCCTGGAGTTGGGCCAATCGCGTGGCTATTTGGTACAGCCATTGCACCTGGACAGGGAACTGCATTCCCCCAAACTGAAGGTTAGCTCCATGGGGACAGGTGCTGGTTATTTTAGTCTTGATCCACAAAGCAGGCTCTTAGCAAATGCTTGTGGATTAACTGATTGACCGACTGATTGATCCCTATGAGCCAGCCCTGTGATTTTTCCACACAGGTGAGTTTTCACTGTTTGAAGAACTACGAAGACCCAGACCCTCCGAACTCTGCTCCCAGATCTCATGGCTCCCAGAGTGGGCCTTGGCTTGTCAGAGCAGAATACAAGGGTCCCCCATATCCAAGGTCGTTTATGGGGTGCCTGGACCACGTGGTAAACTTCTTACAGCTAGGGCTGCTTTCATTCTCTGTCTTTGTACCCCTCCGCCCCCGCCCCCAGGGCCTACCCCAGCATCTGGTCCAAAAGAGGTGTCTAAGAAATGATTGCTGGTTGATTTATTGGCCCATTGATTAAAGGAACCATGAATGCTGTTCTCACCTCAGCCAAAACCCAGTAACGGAGAAATCAAAGTCTGATTGACTTTTTTTTCCAGAGTGCTGGGTCTGGAATCAGGAAGACCTGAGTGCAAATCTGGCCTCAACATGTGCTAGCTGTGTGACCCTGGATAAGTCACATAACCTCTGTCTGCCTGTAAAATGAAGGAGTTGGCCTCACTGTCCTCTAAGGTCAATGATCCCATGACTACCCTGAGGCCAAGTTTCCTCATCTACAGAGTAGAATATGGGGGTTTGTCTTTGTAACCCTGGTGCCTGGCACTGTGTGTGGCGCCTAGGAGACACTGAAGAAATGCTAGCTGATTAACTGATCACTGGGTGATGGGGATCAGAGGAGACCATGTACAGAAAGGGTTCCTGCCTCCGTGTCTTTGCACTGCTCAGTCTTCCCCCATTTCTGCCATACCCTCCACCTTCTTGGGGAAACCTCCCCATTGAATCTGCATCTATCTTGTAGGTGCCTCCTTATTTATATCTCATTTCCTCCATTAGACAGCAAGCTCTGCACAGTGCTCGGCACATAGTAGGTGCTGAATAAATGTTGACTGATTGATTAAAAAGCTCCTGGAGGGGGAGGCAGCTAGGTGGTGCAGTGGATAAAACACCGGCCCTGAATTCAGGAAGACCTGAGTTCAAATCCAGCCTCAGACATTTGACACTTGCGAGCTGTACAGCCCTAGGTAAGTCACTTAACCCCCATTGCCCCCCCCAAAAAAAAAGAAAAGAAAAAAAGAAAAAAGCTCCTGGAGGGCAGGGGCTACTTTTGCCTTTTTTCTGTATCCCCAGAACTCAGCACAGTGCCCCATGTAATAAATGCTTGTTGACTGACTAACTAACTGACTGACCTTAGCGATCTCTATCATTGGCAACTCTTATTATCACTGGTGCTTTTTGGGGTTCTCCTAAAGCAAAGTTAACCCTTGGACACTCTAAAAGCACCCCAAATTCCCATGCAAAGTCCCACAGAAGAGCAAGGTGGCACGGTGGACAGAATGCTGCACTTGGAGTCGGGAAGAAGTGAGTTCGAATCCTGCCTCAGACATTTCCAAGTTGTGTGGCCCTGACCAAGTCACTTAATCACTGTCTATGCTACTGCTAGCATCTCCCTCCCAGAGAACTGTAAGGACCAGAGGAGATGCTATTTGTCAAGCTCTCCAAAGCAGCCCCTTCTGGGGCTGGATCCATGGGACTTGTTGGTAATACAGGCAATGATGCTCTGCCCCCTTACACTCAGGGACATTTGTCGAGGAATACCCGCGTCAGCAGCGAGCAGACCTTGGTCCTCACCGGGTGCTCCCGGTCAAGCATGTCCAGACCGTGCCCTCAGAGCACCTGCCCAAGGCCTCCTGGCTGTGTCTTCAGAGCCCCCCCCTCCCACTACAGTAGCCCAGGGTCTCCGTGGGAGCCCCTGTTTCCTGCCTGGATCTCCACTGCTCCCTCCTCTTTGGGCCTCCGGGACTCAGTTTCCCCCTCGGTAAGATGAGGAGCTCGGGCTGAACGATCCCTTCCAAGCCTGGAGTTCTGGGATGCTCCATCCCCACAGTGTGGCCGATCCCCCCCACACCGCGGCTGCTTCTGGAACGGAGCCCCTCGCAGCCCCGCCCTTGGTTTCCTGCCTCCAAGAACTTCTCCACATTCACAGTAAACGCAGCTGTCTTTATGGTGCGGGCCGTGGTGATGGGCTTCTACCACAGAACAAGGACATGGGGATGCCACTGGCCACCACCCACGGGAGGCGAGAACCATCCGAGCTTCCCTGCAGCAAGACCCTCGCCTGTAAAACGAGCAGGTCCTTAGGAGGAAGCCACGATGCCTACACGTGGATGGTCAACATCTCGTCAATGGCCACGTTTTGGGGATTCTCCTTCCACGCCATCTCTCAAATCCAGCCCCTCCTCACACAGCCCTCGGACCCTCGACACCCCTTGCCTCGATTAATGCAACTGCTGCCTCATTGGGTTCCCGGCTTCCATCCCCTTCCTGGCTGCTGCTGCTGCTGCTCTCCATAGCTCTCAATGGCTCCCAGATTTTAGTCAATAATCATATCCAGGGAAACCAGGGGAGAGGAAGAGAGAGAGAGGGATGTGTTTGCTTTCTATCTTAGTTTCTTTCTTAGTCAGGGCTGTGGCTCCCTCTCCTAAGCAGATCATTCAACAGAAGCCCTAGAGGCACAGCAACATCCTGGAAAGAGTGAGGAATTTGGAGTTAGAGTATCCCGCTTCAAATCTCAGCTCCGCTACTTAATACTGTATGGCCTTGGGTGAGTCCCTTCCCTTCTCCTCATCTGTCAAGTAAAGGGGTCAGACCAGATGGCCTCAAAAGCCCCTGGATTCAACTAGATCCTTTTTCTGGCTTCCCTGAGGTGCAGGTGTCCTGCTTTTAGTGAGGTTTTCCTTTTTTTTTTTTTTTTTGGTGAAGCAATTGGGGTTAAGTGACTTGCCCAGAGTCACACAGCTGCTAAGTGTTAAGTGTCTGAGGCCGGATTTAAACTCAGGTCCTCCTGACTCCAGGGCCGGTGCTCTATCCACTGCACCACCTAGCTGCCCCTATGAGGTTTTCTTTTTAGTATAGTGGGTAGAGTGCTGGACTTTAAGTCAGGAAGGCCTGAGTTCCAATTCTGCCCCAGACACCTACTAGCTGTGTGACCCTGGGCAAACCACTTAACCACCTTCAGCCTCAATTTTCCTATCTGTAAGATGGGAGCAACAAAAGTACCTGTTCCACAGGGTTTTTAGCTAATTTATACAGATGTGTGCATGTACACATGCATGTGTGTATATGTGTGTATATGTGTGTGTATGTGTATGTATATGTATATGTATATAAGGCATTCTGCAAACTTAAAGAGCTGTGGTTATAAATGCTAAATGTTATTATTATAATTATTCAACTGTAATTGCCTTGAAATCAGGGATCCCATCTCCCCCTGAGTCCTAAATGACCCTTTCCACAGATTAATGTTGTCCAAGGATAATGATTCAGAAGTGAAAAGCCATGTGGCCAAGCAAGAAGGCCTGGGTCCAAAGCCCAGGTGGGATGCCGACTAGCTGGGGACCCCTGAGCGCCCCAGCTCCCTCATCTGTCCAATAAGGACTCTAAGAGCCTTTGAACCTAGGGAGGCTCCAATGAAGAGATGTGCAGCGCTCTCTGGGAGTGAGTGTAACTGAAGGGACCCCTTTGAAGCAGCTGTTTCAGTGGGGCTGGTTCATAGTCCTCCAACACCGCTAATGGTGCAGGGGGATGCTCTGGACAGCGAGTCGGCGCCTGCCATTTCTAGAGCGTTTTCTTTCACTCTTTGGAAACCGAGGCTTGGCCAGATCGGCTAAAGAGCAGTTAACTTCAACCCCTGTGATCAGTCCGCTCGCTTCTTTCCCAGCATACCTTCTCTAGGGTCGCAACCCCTCCACACAGGGGTGAGTTTCTTCTTTGGCACCCAATGAGGCTGCCCGAAGTTAACGAGCAGGCTCCCCCCGTGGGCCGCCGGCCTCTGGGCATCGGCTCGAAGCAGCCAGTTTCTAGCCATGTCTGTTTCAGGGATCACAAGGCCCCATGTTTCTCTATTCCAGCAACTCCTGACAAGCATCCTGCCTGGTGAGCCCCCAGGCACAAGGCACAGGAAGCCATATGACACGTGGGGCACTCAAAGGTCTCCCCCTCAGCAGCCTGAAAGACCCGGAAAACCCCAGGAAGGAAGAGCAGAGACCCAAGGGGAAGACAGAAGCCGCCTCTCTGGGGGGAGGCAAAGCAAGACTGCGCAGGGCTCTGTTAAAATGGCTCTAGGTCCCGAGGGACTATAAAGAAAATCAAGGGGGCAGCTAGATGGCGCAGTGGATAGAGCACCGGCCTTGGAGTCAGGAGGACCTGAGTTCAAATCTGACCTCAGACACTTAACACTTACTAGCTGTGTGACCCTGGGCATGTCACTTAACCCCAAATGCCTCACTAAAAAAAAAAAAAAGAAAAGAAAAAAGGAAAATCAACAGCTTCCCCTTCACGGCAGGAGAGAATTCTGGGCTAGGAAAAAAGGAAAACCACTGCTAAAAGGGCGTTCGAGGGGCTTGCATGCTCCTGGGCTGCTCTGGGCTAATGAAGCTACCGGCTTTCTGACCAACCCAAAATCTCAGCCTGGGGGCTCGAGGAGCCGCCCAATTCTCCCTGGTGACCAGGTCCTTCCAAAGGAGTCATGCAGACTCTCAGTGGCATGTGAACTCTTGCAGACCACCAGAAGACTCGGTAGCACCAGGTTTTTTGGAAGGGCAATGCAAGGGTTCAGAGGATTGTGATAAAGAGCTAGAAACCACCCTCAATTTACAGAGAAGGAAACTGAGGTCAGGGAGAACAAAGCCAGGATCTGAACTCAGCACCCTGCCATAGCTCTCGTCCCTGCCATGAAAGCCCACTCGGGATACGCGGGGTCTGCTGGAAGAGGAGGGAGGCTGAAGGGACGCTGGGGAAACAAGTGATTTTCCTTCCTCGGTTTACCGAGAGAGCTGGTGCTAAGCAGCCTCTCCGTGCAGGCACTGGGCCAAGCGTGTGCTCCTTTCTCTCCCACCAAGGCCACTGACTCAATGGGGGACCCTGGTTCCCTTCCTGTCTCTGGGCCTCAGCGTCAGAGGAGGTGATCTCTGGCCTCTGCCAGGACTGCCAGCCTACGCTGCTTCTGTGACCTCTGATCCACTGACCTTCTTGACATGCGACCTATTTATTACCCTGAGGATGACCTCGGCCCCTTATAAAGGCCCCCATGCAAGGACAGGCTTGCTGAAGAGGGGATGGGGAGGCATGCGTTTGGAAATGAAAGGTCCTATAAAAAAAAACATTAATGATTTTTCAAAATGAAAACAGGGACAAACATTACCTCTAAAAAAAGAGAGACCGGGCAGCTAGGTGGCGCAGTGGATAGAGCACCGGCCCTGGATTCAGGAGGACCTGAGTTCAAATCTGACCTCAGATACTTGACACTTACTAGCTGTGTGACCCTGGGCAAGTCACTTAACCCTTATTGCCCCACAATAAATAAATGAATGAATAAATAGATTAATTAATTATTTAATTTAATAAATAAATAAATAAAATAAAAAGAGAGACCACAGAGTTCTCCAAAGACCCCTGGGGAACAAGCATCATCAACACCAACCCAAGTGTGGGAAGTGAAGGCCGATCCTTACCTTCGTAGCAGGGGATCAGGGTCCGGCCTTTGGACTGGAGGTTGGCAGGGATGATATAGCAGAAGCCATGGGGAAGGATGTGATCCGTCTCATAGTAGATGTTTTTCCAGCGATGTGCACAGGCCTGTGGGGATGACAGTGACAAGGGCATTCAGAGCAGTCCACACCTGACCCACAGCCCACAGGGCATCAGGTATGACAGCGGGATATTCTGGGATGTTCTAAGATATTTAGCAGTTGGAGGTAATAAGAGACGGGGGAGCCCTCCAGGCCATCACCCCCCCCCCAACACACACACACACACACACACACGTGCACGGATATGTGTGCATGCACACACATACACGAGCCCAATTGGTCACCCTCTGAGATAGCCTTAAGCTGAGCACTGCCAGGACCCCACAGATGCCCAAGGTAAGAGATCTTTCTTCTAGCATTAGCTAACCTAAAGTCTCTTTCCAGGACACTGCAGGGCAATCAAAAACCAGTCAGCTACATCCACAAGACACCCTCAGGACCAGCAGATGTCCAGCCCCCCATGCAATGTCCCGGTGTGCAAGCCAAGCCCTCCTCCCACAGGGGAATGGGGGGAACCCACCCATTTTGGAGAGATTGTGCTCTCTTCAAGTATCAAATCAAGCCTATTTGATCAGTCAAAATAATCAAGGTTGGCTTATTAAACATTTCCCATATACATGTGCATTGGCCACACTGCATTATCCCTGGCTCACTGACAAAAGGTCTTACCCCTTCTCTAGAAATATGACTGACAGACAATAGAGATGTGGCATCACACAGAACTATCAGCTAATGGCAAAGAGGTAGTTTCATGAATGAAACATTAATTACTGTTATTTGAAATGATAGGAGGGACATAAGGTGTTGGAAACAGAGCAGGTCTGGGAGGCGAGAAGCCCTGAACCTCAGGTGTCCTTCCACCACCACCCCACCGAGTACTTGTGCATCTCAGTTCTGTTCTACACTGCAGCCTGCTTGGTCGGGGTGGTGTAGGGTATTGGTGCATGTCTATAGATCATTGCATCTGTATTCCAACGTTGGGAAAATTTCAGTACTGAAAGGATGTGTTTTGGCCCCCAAGAGAAGGCTGGGTGTCAGTAAAAGAATTCTGCAATCTACGTTCTTGCTCTTTGTCACCTCAGGGCCCCATTCCTATGAGAAGGGGTGTGCAGATAAATGTTTAACAAGCAGCTATGAGGGGCAGCTAGGTGGCACAGTGGATAGAGCACCGGCCCTGGATTCAGGAGGACCTGAGTTCAAATATGGCCTCAGACACTTGACACTTACTAGCTGTGTGACCCTGGGCAAGTCACTTAACCCCAATTGCCTCACAAAAAAAAACAAAAAAAAAACAAAAAAACAAGCAGCTATGATGCAGGGGTTCTGGGGGGCAGGGGGAATGTAAGCACAACACACTTTTAAGTTTAATCCGAATATTAGTATTTTCTCCATCACCCTCTGAAGTCTGAGCAATCAATCAAAATAATAAGTCAAGCCCCGATCTATAGCATATGTCCGTCTCAAAGGCATAGACGCCCACCCTGAAAAGTTACCAGTTGGCCCTCATAAGGCAGAGTAAGTTGGCTCCCACGTGGTCCCGGATATGAGGAATCCCCAAAAAGAAGAAATGACATCATCAAGGAGTTGTATGGCAGGAAGAGAAGTTGGGATGGTCACATGGCAAGAGGGGGGGGATGGAAAGGGGGACGGCCAGAGAGCTCCAGCACAGGAGGAGGACCCTTATGGGAACTTATGGGAAGACCCATGTAATTAACATAAGTCACACAGCACAGGCAGGCATATGCCCAGGTCACGATCTGAAGCGCTGGCATAAACTCCCTAATGACAGAGGCCTGTTTGCCTATTTGAATATTTTTGTTCTGTAATAAGAATAGCTCACATTGATGAGCAGAACCAGAAGAACCTTTTACACAGTATCATCAACATTATGTGTTGATCCACTGTGATAGACTAGATTCTTCTCACCAATACAATGGTACAAGAAAGTTCCAGGGAACTCATTATGGAAAAAGCTCTCCAAATCCATAAAAAAAAAAAAAAAGAACTGTGAAATATGGGGGCTGATTGAACCATACTATTTCTTTTGTTTTTGGTGCTGTTGTTTTTCTATTTTGAGGTTTTTCCTTATTGCTCAGATTCTTCTCTTATAGCATGACTGATGCAGAAATATGTTTAATGTTGTTATGTATATGTGTGTATATATGTGTATGTGTATATGTATATGTGTATGTATATATACATATATATATGTATATATACTATATCGGATTGCCTGCTGTCTGGGTGGGGAGGGAAGGGAGGGAGAGAGAAAATTTTGAAATATTTAATCTTATATAAACAAATGCTGAAAATTATCTCTACATGTAACTGGAAAATAATAAAATACTTTTTTTTGCAGGGCAATGAGGGTTAAGTGACTTGCCCAGGGTCACACAGCTAGTTAACTGTCAAGTGTCTGAGGCTGGATTTGAACTCAGGTCCTCCTGAATCCAAGGCAAGTGTTTTATCCACTGTGCCACCTAGCTGCCCAAATACTTTACAGGTGATACATATTAAAATAATATATGTAATCTCCTGTATGTATGCATGTGTATCTGCATATATGTTCATGCATATGCACTATAAAACATGCTTTTCACTCAAACCCTACAAGGTAAATCTTAATCTTATGGATAATGAAACTGGGGCTGAGAAGCTCAGTGCCTTGCCCAGGGTCACACAGTTACCAAGCACCTGAGCCAAAATCTGAACTCTGATCTTCCGGCCTCCTAGGCCAAGGCTCTAACCACTGGGTCCACTGGCCTCTACTTGTAGTTATACCTATTTCTCTCCCATTAGAAGGTAAGCTCTTTGAGGGCAGACATTGCCTCCTTTTCTGCACCTGTATCCCTGTGCCTGGCCCGTGGAAGGCATTTCATCAGTGCTGGGTGCCTCAGATTAAAGCAGGAAAGCCAGCCTGGATACCTTCTCAGAGACCACAGCTCTATTCAGCTGGGCTATGCAGTCCAATAATCTCCTTACCCTTTCATAACCTCTGACATTCACATGGTTGTTTTGATAGGATAAAACAGGGCATTGTTGTCCCTCGTATTGTAAACAGCCTTCCTTCCTCCCATTCTGATTGTTTGGTGCTAAAATAGCCCGCTTATCAAAGAGCTGAAAACACTGTGAAGATCGATGGGAACTGTAAAAATACAGCCGTTCGTTCCTGTTATGTGAGCAAAGTCACACGTCTTCTGTCCGGTCCCATCTTGATAACTTGTAAACTTTTGGCACCAGGACTGAATTCTCAAGTAAATCAATTATCTCATAGTGTGTGGGCACAGTGAAGAGGAGACCTTGGTCACTGGAGCCTAGAGCGCTTTATCATCCTGTCTCGAAGCTGTCCATAGACCGAGGATGCTGAGAACGGCCACCTGACAAACAGCTGTACATTTGGAGACTCACAAGAAGGAAGCCACTGCCCTTAATTACTCATTTCTTTTAGCAAATACTGTGCTTACCACAGCTAGGTATTGGGCAGCTGGGTGGTGCAGTGGATAACACACCAGGTCGGGAGATTCAAATCTGGCTTCAGACACTTACTAGCTGTGTGACCCTGGGCAAGTCACTTCACCCTGTCTGCCTCAGTTGCCTCATCTGGAAAATGAGCTGGAGAAGAAAGTGGCAAACCACTCTGGTGTCTTTGCCAAGAAAACCCTGACTGGGGTCAGGAAGAGTCAAACATGACTAAGAAATGACTAAACACCAAGTGCTCCCCAATCAGATTTTTTAAAATTTCAAATACCATGAGCAATTTATTTCAGAAATGACAGATAAGAATTGGGGAAACAGGCAAGATTCCCACGTCCAATCCTAACGTTAAGATGACCTCCAGCCCCTACCATAAGGTCAGTCCCCAGAGTCAAAGGAAGGAGAACAAAAGTCAAGTTTCTCTAATTATTTCTTGTGGAAAAAAAAGACAGAGTGTCTTTCACTGAGGAAAGACAAACTATCTCAGCAGCCATGTTCGTGCTTTCCAAAAAAACATCCTAGAAACGTCCCTACCTAGCATTAATTACTCCATTAATCTTTTCCAAGGAGCCCCTTGGGTGGAACACGCACAGGAAGGACATCCGCCTTCCCTGAAAGGGCGCCTTGGCCCAGCCCCGAAGACAGGAGGCTGCAGGAAAGCATGGGACGGGGTTACTGGATCAGAGACTCAAGTACTGACCCCATTCTTTGGGCCTGACAGACCTAAAGGCTGACATGGGGAGAGACAAGAAGCATTTAACAGCAACTGCTGCCTCCTCCGCTCTTTCAGAACCGAGTGAATCATTTCCAGGAATCTCGGCCCCTTTGTGACTTGGAACCTCCCCATTCCATACAAACATTGATTAGGCTATTGCATGAGCAGCACTGTGCTAGGCACAGGGGACAGTTACCAGTTCATAGCTATTGGCAGCCTTTGCTCTCTCTTTACCAGATGGAAGAGGATGAGTGAAGCCCAACTACGCAGCACTGAGGAAGCCAGGTGGCAAAAATGGGGCGGGGGGGGGGGGAGGCAGCTAGGTGGCACAGTGGATAAAGCACCTGCCCTGGATTCAGGAAGACCTGAGTTCAAATCCAGCCTCAGACACCTGACACTTACTAGCTGTGTGACCCTGGGCAAGTCACTTAACCCCCATTGCCCCCATTGCCTGAAAAAAAAAAAAGTGGGGCAGGGACCGCTCTTGCTTGAGAAGAGATGACTGCAAGGCCAGAGGTTCTCCCTGTCATGTGTCCAAATCCCAAAACAGAGACACAAGAGAGCTATGACATAGATGAGCTACAGATCCTGCCCCTGCTCTGGAAGGATGGAGGAGGAGGAGGGAGAGAGGATGAAGGAGGAGGAGGGAGGGAGGAGGAGGGGGATGAAGGAGGAGGAGGGAGGGAGGAGGAGGGTGATGAAGGAGGAGGAGGGAGGGAGGAGGAGGGGGAGGAGGGGACAGGGCTGAGGACTAGGAGGAAGTGAGGACCGCCCCCCCCCCAGGACTTCCACAGTTGCTGCCGCCACTGCTGCATCTGAAAGCTCGCCCCAACAGGTTCAGCTGCCTTGACTTGTCTGTGGCTTTAACCCAGCCAGGAGACAAAGCCCAGCTCTGTTGGGGGGAAGATATGGGGAAGCATCACAACCTAGTGGAAAGAGGGCAGGCCCGAGACCCGGGCCCTAGTTTCGGACCCTGATGTGCCTCTCACTGGCTCCATGACCTGGCGCAGGTCACTTTAGACTCTTCCATTCTGGTGAAATTCATGTCTGGTTAAAAAAACCATTCGCAGAAATGACATTTCTTGGGCCGCGCCATTCCCCAATCGTGATCTCACAAGTCCGCGTTGGCCCAGGTGACACGGAAGGCCAAGGGAAGCTTCCCACCGATTCCCAGCGGGTGTGTTTACCCTCTGGTGGAGACTGAATGTGGGAGGAAAATCAGTGCCCTCTCACAACGGGGCAGCCGTGTGACAGAAGGTGCCCTCGGCCCAGCAGGCACTTTCCCGGGTTATGCAGGCTGGGCATCGTGCCCTGGGCACTGGCTGAGCCAACTGTAATGTTCATGTTTCAGTACAGAGCTATTCTTCATTGAGGCTTTTTCCAGACTGACAGGGCCCGCCAGCCACACTCCCAAAGGGCTGCCCACCCACTGCTCCTCTTAGGAGCCTGTCTTAGATGTTCACTTCTCACCAGCCCTGAGACATTGCAGCTGGGGATCTCAACCCTGGTTCTGCAAAACCTTGGGAGATTGAACGGGAAATATTCTGGGCCAGGAGAACAGTGAGGGCAAAGGCAGAAGGTCAGAGGGCAAGTTTGCAGAGCAATGGGAAGGCAGACCAGCCTGGCAGAAATGGAGGGTTGGCAGCAGACATTACTGAGAGATAAAGCAGGCGACATCTCTTACATAAGGCCAGGCTGAGGGATTGGTATTTCTGAAGGTCCTGGGGAGATGGGGAAGGGTGGGCAGAGGTCACAGAAGCAAAGATGTTTTTATGAAAATTGCTCACCCCTTGTCTTCCCTGATGCTATGGAAGGAGAGGTCTCCTGGTCTCCTCCTGTTCCTCTTACCAATCTATTCTTAGCTTCTGCCACCAGCAACTCCTCTCTCTCTCTCTCTCTCTCTCTCTCTCTCTCTCTCTCTCTCTCTCACTCACACACACACACACACACACACACACACACACACACACACACACACACACACACACACACCCTAACGACCTAAGTCCACCAGGGCTTTCTCCTTGGCCTTCTTCTTCCTTTCCCTTTTATAATTCCTTCCCGTGAGGATCCCATCCATTCCCAGCTTCCATAGCACCTCGATGCAGGTGACTCTCAAATCCAAGCTAGTGTCAATAAAGCCTGAGGCCCTTAAACTGTTCTGCCAATGTCCCTGTAGATCCCTTTCTGTGGCTCTGGCCTCTCTTCAGAGTTCCCAGAAGACGGTTCTGTGGAGGCCTGAGCTCAGATCCCAGCTCTGTCAGCGACCATCTGTGTGACTTTGCACAAGTCCCTTCACCTCTTGTGGCCTCAGTTTCCTGATCTGTAAAATGAGATGGTGGAACAAGATGGGCTCCAAGGTCTGGGCCCGTCCAGTACTGGACCATCCCCCAAACTAAAAACATCCATTTCCCCCAAAGCCAGCTCCCATTGGAGGCCCCACCATCTTCCCAGCCAACCGGGCTCCACATCTCAGGGTCCTTTCCACCTGCCTCTATTCCCCAGAACAAAGTGGTCACCATTTTACATGGGAGGAAGCGGAAGTAGACAGCGTCTCTTGCCCGGGTTCACCCAGACAGTGAGTGTCTGAAGTTGGATTTGAACTCAGGTCCACTTTGGCTCCAGGTCTAACACTGGCTCCACTACACCACCAACTGCCTCTGTGCAGGACGCACGAGGACGCTCAGGTCATTAATCCCAGACTCTCTGCTTGAGCTGCAAAATTATGCAAATTTCACGACAACGGATCCCAACAGAATTACAGAACCTCAGAGAAGAGAAGCAGTTCTGGGGCCTTCTCGTCGAACCCATTCCAGATCAGGAACTGTGGCAAATAGCTACCTGGCCTAGCTCCAAGACCTTCCTTAGAAGAAGGGGTCACAGGGCCGAGAAGAGAGCTTAGAAATCATCCTGGCTGGGTCCTCATTTAGAGATGAGGAAACTGAGGCACACAGTGATCAGTGACCTCCCTGTGGTGGCACAGGTAGTGGCAGAAGTGAGATTTGAATTCAGGTCCAGCACTCTCTGACTGCTCCACTGTAGGGAGGTCCCATAGCACCTTTGGATCCCTAACCAGAGCCAACCCCAACATACCCTTATAGATACATCCACAAATACTAGAGCTCTTCATTTCCCGATTTAATGACCAGCATTCTAAGAGAGTCCTTTTGTTTAAATAGCTAACTACAATCCTCCCTCCTTCTCCATTACAAAACAAACTCTCTGTTCTGACCTTTCAGAGGGAGAGGAACCAGCTGGCCATCACCCAGCTCTCGGTCACCCTGAGCCTACTTGAAAATAGTCCAGAGGTGAGTCCTCAGCCCTCCCAGTCTGGGTTAGTTCATCCCTGTTGTGTGGGTCTGGCCCGGCAGCCTCTTTGAAGCCCTTTAATAATCATTTTCTCTCTTTTGGCCTCCTAACAGGAAGCAAGACTAATAATGAGAATTAGCCCTTTCAGCCTTAACATTCAATGAGCCAAGCATTTAGTAAGCACCTCCTGTGTAGCAAGCAGGAGCTGGAGATAGAAAGGAAGCAAAGAAATGGTCTCTCCCCTTCAGCACAGGCTCAGAGATGTCCCTCCCTGGTCACTTCTCCCCTGTTTGTGTTGGCATCCTCTATTAGAATATAATCTCCTTGAGGGCAGGAGCTATCTTGCTTTTTCATCTGTAGCCCCAGTGTTTACCCAAGGTGCCCATTAGATAATAAGTGCTTAATAAATGTTTTGTCATCAAATCAAACACCTCCCCCCATTTTGCAGATAAGGAAACAGGCACAGGGAGGTTTAAGTGACCTACCCAGGGTCATACAACAGAGGCAGGATCTGAACCCAGCTCTTCCTAACTCCAAGTCCAGTCCCCTATCCATGACAATAAACCAATCCATCAACTAGCATTTATTAGGCCCCTTCTACATCCCTAATGTGCCAAGCCCTCTGCCAGTCCCTAGGGATGAAAAGACAGGAAAGAAAATAACCCCTGCCCTGAAGATGTATTCTATTAGGGAAACCTCTAACAACTTCCCCGTCCCATGTGGTTCCCAACAAAAGTCAAGGTATCAGCGACTCTGAAAGAGACATATGAAAGGAAATCAACCCAAAGATGACAAGAGACCCCTTTTTGGCTCTGTCATTTCACACCACAGCATAGGAGGTCAGACACCTGACGTGGGGTCAGGAGAGACCCACCTCTGGTATTCATCACCTCCGCCAATCTCCCTTCCCTCTCTGAGTCTTAGTTCTCCCCCTCCCGCCATCTAATAGAGATAGCAATACAAGCAAGTACCCATCTACAGGGTTGTTGCAAGAACCAAATGAGGTAATGTGTGCACAGAGCTTGGCCAACCTTCAAGCTCCTTTAAATAGCAAGCTTTGTCCTATTGCCCCCCACCCTCCGGTAAATTGTGAGCGCCTAATAGGCAACGATCAATTATCAATTATCACTGCTGACATCTATAAGCCCTTCACACATATTAACTCATTGGAACCCTGGGAGGTTAGAACTGTTAGTATTCCCCATCTTAGAGATGAGAATAATGAAGCTCCAAAAAGCAGGATCTGAACCCAGGTCCCTCTCACTCCAGGTCAGGCACATGCCGTGCTGTGACTACCCGATGACCTTCTCAGCGTCTCCTCAAAGCACCCAGCACACTGATGTAGCCCGGACTCCGTGAAGCCCAAGATGGGACCCATAAAAAACTTTCAGTCCTTGAGATTGCAGCCCACTGGGGCCTTCAGCTCCGGAAGCAGGTGAGAGGCTTACCAGCACTTGGCCGTCTGCTCTGGGCTGCCTCGCCAGGCTAACCCCCATCCACTCATCATTCCTGTCTTCTTTACATGTCTTTCCGCAAGACGTGCCTCGACTCTTTCCTGGAAATCAAACAGAACACACGACTTTCAGTGGCACGGGGACGTTTTTCTCTGGCCCCTCTTATTTCATTAGCTTTCGGGCATTTTTCTCTACTGATAAAAAAGCCATCATTTCTCCTCATTAAAAAAAAGATGAGGGGCAGCTAGTGGATAGAGCACCGGCCCTGGATTCAGGAGGACCTGAGTTTAAATCCAACCTCAGACACTTAACACTTACTAGCTGTGTGACTCTGGGCAAGTCACTTAACCCCAATTGCCCCCCCCCCCCCCCGCAAAAAAAAAGATGAAATGACATCACAGAGAAAAGAAAGACAGCAAATGGCAAAAGTAAATCACAAGGAGGAGGACAGAGGACAGAGGAACAGAGGGGAGGGTCTGCCTCCCTCCGCAGCCCCCCAAGGGGCGTGACCCACCTCGAATCATGTCCAGCTCTGTGCACCTCCTGTCGGGGTTAGTGTGGACTCTACATTTAAACACGGCTCCAGGGGACTTCACCGAAGTGCTGTACTTTGAATCTGCCTTCGGAGCGCCGACCAGGACCCTGAGCACCAGATGGGAGGGAAAGAAAAATGCATTAACGCGGAGGAGAAAAGCATCCAGAGTCTACTTAGCTCACGAGATCATAGCTCCAGAGGTGGCGGGGGCAACATCTAGTCCAGCTACTTCATTTCACAGATAAAGAAACGGAGGCCCACGTGATAAGGTCAGAGGCAGGATTTGAACCCGGGTCCTCTGGTTCCACCCAAACCTCTTTCTACTGTCCATGCTAAGAGATCGTAGAATCCTATCCTGAGGAATAGGAGAATAGAAGGTCCTCAGAGGCCCAATCTCCTCCTTCTAAAGATAAGGAAACTGAGGCCCAGGGGGCTTTTATTGGAAGCAGCAAATCCCAGAATTCAGTCAGTGACCTTAGTCAGCTTCCTCATTGATTCTCGCAAAGCGCTCGAAGTCCGTTCTCTTCCCCTTCCTTCTCTCCATGCTCCCGACCCACCCCCAATGCTCCCCCTCCCATCACCCCCAACCCACAGTTGGGGGGGGGGGAAGCAGCTGAGATGAGGCAGCTGCGATTCATTATAACTGCAGTTAAGGACATGGTGAATAACAGGGATGGAATGATCTGCAAACAATAAAGGAAAATAAAGGAAAACAAAACAAACTCGGCATCCTTTCCCTCCCCGTAAACCCCAACGAGCCCCTTGGACCACTCGGGGCTGGCGGGAGCAGAGAGGGAGGGCCGAGCGTGTGTGGGAAGACAACGAGGACCTTGGGACGTCTCCCTTCCAAGAGCCACAAGCCCGACTCGGGTACGGTTTTATGCGTTGTCAACCAAAGAGTCGTGGCCAAGAAGCCGAGGGGGCGGCACGCAGCTTGGCAGGTCTCTGGGCTGAGCCGTGCCCCATCCAGGACGGTGACCCCTTCCTTCTGTTACTGAGACCTTAACCAAGCACCAGGATGCCTTGCGTGCATGCCCCACTTCTCCCAGTGTTCTTCATCCAGCGTAGCTCCATCAGCACCTTCTGCGTGCTGAGCTCCAAAACAAGAAACAATGCCTGACCTCAAGAGCTTCCATTCTACTGGGGGGAGGGGACAAATGCACCTAGGAAAAAGAATACCCAAAAGGAATTGGGAGGGGAACAATGACAACTAGGAAGAGCCGAAAAGTCCGACAGCAGGGAGGGCGCTTGACCGAAGCCTTGAAGGGAGCTTGGGATGCCAAGCAACAGAAGAGAAAAGGAAAAGGGGTTCTGGGCGTGAGGGCCAGTCCATGCAAAGGCGCTGAGGTGGGAGATAGGGAGTGTTATATCCCAAGTCCGGTAAGTACGCCAGGAGACGAGAGCAGAAGACACGAGGGGCAGTGAGGACCAGTTTAGCAGCCCCAAATTACTGTCAACCTAGGGAAATTCCACGTCCCAACCCCGCTGATCAAGAGAGTGGGGGATGTGCAGAATTTCTGCAAGGATGGTGAGCGAGAGCCGCTGGTGTGCCCCTGATTAATAGCAGATGGAATGGCCCGCCGAGTGTCTGGGGGGCCGCGGGGTGGGTGAAGCCGGAGCAGGAGCTGACAGGGACAGATTCCTTGGTGAAGTGTCAGAGCGGGCCCAAGCATTGGAGGGCTGGAAGCCCTGGGACAACGGACACCCCACTTTGGTTGTCACTGGGGTGTGTAGGGGAAAGGGGCCGTGTTCGTGGGTACCAGTCCCGGTCATTGTTGGTGCTCAGCTATAACACATATATATGCATGTACACATGCGTGTACTTGCACACATGTGTGTAGTATGTGCAAGAAAGTCATGATGAAACTGGGCTCCACCCAGTGCTGCCCTTCAAAATGCCACCAGCTGGGTTTATCCCCCCAGCTCAGCACACCCTGTCCATGCCAGGAGTCATTTCACTGCCCTGAGAACACTGGGCACTGGAGATAAGGATAAACTGACTGAAAGCCATGCCTCCAGGTTCTTATTGGAAAGGGGCTTCCTGCATCTAGTCTTTTATACTCCCTCCCCTAAGAGTAAAGGGCTGGGGGCAGCTAGGTGGTGCAGTGGATAAAGCACCAGTCCTGGATTCAGGAGGACCTGAGTTTAAATCTGACCTCAGACACTTGACACTAGCTGTGTGATCCTGGGCAAGTCACTTAACCCTCATTGCCCCACCAAAAAAAAAAAAAAAAGTAAAGGGCTGGTAGAGGGGTAAGGATTCATGGAGAGAAGCAGGGTGGCTCAGTAGATATAGCTCAGGAAAACCTGAGTTCATCTCCCACCCCCACCCCCCCAGTACTTAACCTATAGGATGCCCTGTCCCTTGACCCCATTAAAGATGTCATTTAGGTCAAGAACCAACCCAACCAAGACTTAGCAGTTATATATCACCCTAGTCGAGTCACTTTCTCTCAGCCTCAGTTTACTTATGTGTAAAATGGGAAAAAGAATACCTCTAGGACCCACCTCCCAGGGTTTGTCATGAGGCTCAAATGAAATCATGTCTGTAAAGCACTTTGCAAACTCTCAAATGCTCTATAAATGTCAGTAATGGGGATTATCACCTCTCTTCTAAGCCAGGGCCAGCACAGTGCCTCCCTCACCCCCAGACCACCACCCGGGACCGATCTGACCCAAATGAACCAGAATGAAAATGAGAAGAGAGGCACATGGAGGGGTCGATCCCCCCCCCCCTCGGTCTTTCAGGCTAACCCTTAGAATCACAGGAGTGAAGGGAGGGCAGCCCTCCATAATGCCAGCAATGTTTTCACAAGTGCGAGGAATTAATGACTTAACACGCCTGGGCTGCAGATTCCAACACAGCTGGGCCTCAGGTTGGAGAGCAAGCTGGAGGGGGGACCCAAAACCCTCTGCAATCCCCGCCAAAGCACCACCACAGACTCCCATCTATCACAAGGTCAAACGTCACCACCCTGTCCTGGCATTTCGTTTATTTGTTCATGTGATTTCATTGCCGAAAAATAAACAAGAGGAGGGAATGAACCACGGACAAAAGAAGGGATGATGAATTCAGGATGGGAAGGGACCGGATTAAATTAGAAGTCACCTCATCCAACCTCTTCATTTTATACTTGAAGAAACTGAGGCTCAAGGAGAGTCCATCCCTTGACTAGCAGCAATGTGGCCAAGGGGACTTGGAGGCAGGAAGAGCTGAGTTGGAATCCTGACTCAGGCACTTACTAGCTAAGGGACCCTGGGCAAGTCACTCCCTGGGCTTTGGAGTCTCCATTTCTTCATTCATAAAATGAAGATGATAAATACCCGTATGATGGGTCAATGGGGAGAGAAGCTGGCCTCAGAACCAGGAAGTGGAAGAATAGGTGCTCATCTGCATTGGGCATTTTCCTATGCCAATGGTCTTCAAGGCAAGTATGTGATCAGCTAATCAGAGGGTGAGAAAATGAGACAAATCCCACTCTCCCCATGGTGGACAATGATGGAATTTGTCTCCAACAGAACCAATCTACCCTTATCCCTCAGGGCTCCTGGACTCTGCCCCATCCTTCCACTGTACAAACTCCTAAAACTCCCCTTCCCCTGCTGCATCTGGACAGCTCCTCAGGGCAATGATCAGACACCTTCACAGGCAGGATGAGGAAAATCTCACCATTCCCCCAATACCCACCTACTGTGAGTGGTCAGTCAAAAAAACAGTTCCCCTTTTTTACATTGGGTAGAATAGCAAGAGTCCCAAAGAATGAGCAGGGATGGGGGGGGGGGGAATCTGACAGATCTCAGCACATCACTCCCAAATGCAGCCCTGATTACTGTGCAGGGCTCCACCACCCTTCCAGTCACCCAGGGTCACAACCTCAGGACCTCCCTCCTCAATTCCTCATTCTCCCACCCACACATATTCTATGAGCTGATGAATCACATCATAGCCACCTCCATATCTGCTCCTTTGGTCTCCTCTCCACTGACATGGCCGAGCCAGCCCAGGAAGCTCTCATCACCTAGACCACTGCAACAGACTCCTAATTGTTCTTCTCCTTGCCTCACCTCTCCGTTCCATCTTCATCACCATCACTGTCATCATTATCAGCAGCAGCATCACATGTTTTGAGGTTTGCAGAGCACTTTACAAATATTATCTCATCCATCCTCCACATAGCTACCCAAATGATTTTCCTTAAGTGCAAGTCTAACCATGTCACTCTTCTGCTCAAGAAATCCCAATAGCTCCCTATTACCACCAGAATCAAATATTAATTCATCATCATCAAATCCTTTTTCCTTTTCTGTTTTTGTATAACAATCATTGACCGTAGTCGTCGTGATAAATAGTCCTTAGCACATAGTCAGCACTTTAATGCTTTTTCATTCATTGATTCATATATATGACATAAATTAGTCTATACATACATGTGTATATACATGTATACATGCATATGTATGTGTATATATTGTATGTACGTATACACACACATGGGCACATGCTCAAAAGTCTTTTACCAATCTGAGAGGATGATCTAAAAAGTTCATGAATGCCCAGTACCCGATGCTAGTGATATCACAGGCTTTGTCCAAAAATAATAATAATAATAATAATCTATCCCACAGACCTCCCAAGAGTTTTCAGATCAAAGGAGCCAGTGCCGGCAGAATGCTTTGTAAATCTGGAAGTGCTACCTAAACATCAACAGTAATAGTGGGAATCACAACAGTAACAACAATACTGCTGCTCCAAGGTCAGCAAGCCTCAGAGGGAGGGTTCAAACCCAAGCCCCCCAGACTGCAAAGCCAGCCCTCTTTCCCATAAGACCACAAAGAGGACTCCAGAAGGCAGCAAGGCGGGGTGCTGGCACTCGCCAGTACCAAGAAATCCCCATGGACCCTGGCTTCCAAGCCCCAAACACCCCTTCCCACATCCTCTGTCAGTTTCACCACCAGGGAATGGTCCCGGCCCAAAACAGAGCCGGGAAGCCAAAGTGGGAGACGAAGCTCATTTCCCCTCCTCGCCCCCAGGCCCCTGAGCTCTGCCGACAGTGCCTGATTCACGCCCAACTGGCAAGTGGAAGAGATTTTTCCAAAAGCCTGAGCTATATAAAATACAGTCATTTGGTTAAGGGTTGGGCTGGGCATAGCACCGAGGGGGGTGGCGGACTCGTGGATGGGCCTGGCTCCGTGTGCTTCCAGAAAACCAGAGCTCAACCCACATCTTGGCAGTGGTCTTCATCTGGGCCAGGGCCCAGCTTGTGCTGGAAGAAATGATGAGTGGGCCTTATCTGAAGCTAATTCAGCTGGTCCATGGGCAGTCTGATCAAAAGCTATCAGATGACCCAGGGGTCAGGATGGTCCCTTGAAGAGATGGCATCTGGTTTGTTTCTCCTTCATCTCAGAGTTGAAAGAGAGCAATCCCACCCCATTAGGACACGCTGAAAAAATCTCCCCTGGCCCCTTCCACAGGCTTATTCCACATTCCTCTTAGACTTTACACTTCTGGCTTCAACAGAGCCATAATTCCCTCCATGTGGATGCTCCCACACCATCACCGGTGCCCCTTCCAGCCTATGCGTACATTCATTAAATCCACCAAGCATTTATTGTCTGCTATGGGTCAGCCACTGGGCTGAAAGCTGGGGAGGCAGAGAAAAAGTTAAATAGGTCCAGCCCTTGGAGAACTTACACTCATCCTGTGTGACCCTTGAAGGTGTCAGACCTTCCCTGCATCCCTCAAGAAGGGGTCATCCCAGTGATACCCTGGCCATTCCCAGGTGCCATGAGCTGCCCACCTTCCTTGCCAGTGTGGCTACTCCTTCTATTAGTGGCAATCTAAACCTATCCATGGTTATGATCTATGGCTATACGTCCTCAATAGCGCTGCTCGTGGCACCTCCCGCAACGCTGCAGACTCCTCACAGCCACTGGATTGACCATCAGAGTCCCTGGATTCCAATCCTAGCTCCACCTCATGCCACTGAGGTGATCCTGGGTTAGTCACTTCCCCTCTCAGGGACCTTGGTTTCCTCACTGGTGAGTAGGGGTCTGCCTAGAGGGTTTCTGAGCTGCCCTCCCCAAGCCCCGGGCTCTCGGCTTCAGCTGAGACCGCTCAGACAGAGTCGCTGTTCTCTGTGAATGCCTCTGAAATGGCTTCTACAAATACAATCCCCCCACTCCACCCATCACTACCTAGGCCTCTAAGCCACATCCAGGAGCCCAGGGACAAAATGCAGGTGGAGCTGATGGAAATCAGAACCTGCAGAGGGACACTGGGATAGCAGTGGTGGTGCAGTGGACAGAGCGCCTGGCCTGGAGTCAGGAAGACTCATCTCCCTGAATTCAAATCTGGCTGCTGACACTTACTAGCTGTGTGACTTCACTTAGCCCTGTTTTGCCTCAGTTTCCTCATCTGTAAAATGAGCTGGAGAAGGAAATGACAAAGCACTCCAATATCTTAGCCAAGAAAACCCCAACTGGGATCACAAAGAGTCGGAAGTGACTGAAATAAATGAACAAGACAGGAGAAAACAGACCCCAAACTCTACCAGGACAATGAACTGACAGATGTCTCAGAAGCTGAGGCTCAATCTAGGATCAAAGACCCCAGCTCCCTCCCAGGCGGGCATCCCCAAAGGGAAACTGAAGGCAGGAACAGAGGTCAGCAAGGACATCTTAAAAACTCTAAGATTAACGGGGCTTTTACAAACGCCCAATCTCACCCAGGGAATTCCTGGTTTTAGTTATCAGGGGTCACCTCTAGGCCTGTGTGGGTCAGAGAACCTCATACTGTGTCTCAACTAACTGGCTGACCGACCTCCAAGAGACCACTCAGCCCTGCTCCTGAGCACTGCACCCTTGAGAGACAGTGTGGCCAAATGACCAGAGCACCGGACTGGGAGCAAGGAAAATCTGGTTTCAGAACTGGGCATCTGACACTAACTGGCTTGCTACCTTGGGCCAGCCACCTAATTTCTCTGTGCCTCAGTTTCCCCATCTGTAAAAGGAAGTGAAAATACTTGTCCTCTCTCCAATAGGTTTGCTGCTAGGCTCACGTAAGAGAATATGTATTGGGGGCAGCTCGGTGGCACAGTGGATAGAGCACTGGTCCTGGAGTCAGGAGAACCTGAGTTCAAATCTGGCCTCAGACACTTGACACTTACTAGCTGTGTGACCCTGGGCAAGTCACTTAACCCCCATTGCCCCACAAAAATAAATAAATAAATGAAAAGAATATGTATTGTCTTATAAATTGTAAAGTGATACACAGAGTCAGTTATTATTCCCTCAATAATGGGGAAGCGGAGGAAGGGTCATGTTCATCTTACTTAGAAACCAGAGAATGGAGGCCAAGCCTCTCATTTTACAGGTGAGTAATCTGAGGCCCCTACAAAGGGCTCCTGGATTACTTCACTCTTTCCCATTCAGTGTAGGGTCAGAGGATCTGAGGTTTAAGAGTAGGAGGATCACCGAGGAGGAAATCGAGCCGACCTTGTCCAGTTTACAGGAAAAGGATTATAAACTCCTAGAGGGATGGCCATACTTCCTTTGTGTTCCCCAAGGTGGGAAGTCAGTCAACAAACATGGATTAAGCTCCTACTGTATCAGTGCAAGGGACACAAAGAAAGGCAAAAAACCATCCCTGCCCTCAGGGAACTCCCAATCTAAAGGAAGAGGCAACGTGCAAACAAGCTACATAGTCCAATAAACTGGAGATAAGTCAAAGAGGGAAGACCTCAGAATGAAGGGCAGTTGGGAAGGTGGGGTTTTAGTCAGGACTCGAAGGAAAGCTGGAAGGAGAGATAAGGAGACAGCCAAGGAGAGGCCCCGGGGAGAGCACAGAGAAGGACAGGGAGGAGAGGCCGGACCATGATCCTGGAGGTGGAAGACATGACCAGACCTGCGCTAGGTGAAGATCACTTTGACAGCAGGTGGGGGGGGGGGAAGTGAGACTAGAGACAGGGAGAGCCCCACACACACACCTACCCACCCCAGCACAGACTGGGTGTGAGGGGATAAGGGCCTGCACTGTGCTGGGGACAGAGTCAGAGGGGAGAAGATGTGGCACAGGCAAAGTCACCAGGCCTTGGCACCATATTGGATGTGGGGGTAAGAGAGAGTGGAGAGGCCAGCATGACCCCCAGGTTATGAGCCCAAGGGACTAGGACGGTGCTGCCCTCAACACTAAAAGGGGAGTTCAGAAAAAGAAAAGGTTTGGGGGTAAGAGAATGAGTTTAGTTTTAACAGGCTGAGTTCAGGTTGTCTGCAGGACACTCCTTTGGGGTGGCAGGAGATGCATGTGGGGAGGTCAGCAATTAGGAGAGGGTGAAGAAAGGTCAGATCTTCAAAATGCCCATGTTGATTTTGGGGTATCAGGTGCCTCTGCCAACTGCTGATGCCACAATTCCCAGTTGGAATGAGAATTCCAGGAGTCAGCCCCAAGATCATAGGGAACTCCTAGCATGGAACCTTTCTCCACCAATACAGATCAACAACACATCTGAGACTCAGTTATGGAAAGCAGCCTGGGTCCTGGGAGTTGCATAGAAAGGGGCAGAAGCAAGGGCTGAACACAATCCTTGCTAACTCCACACCCGGGCACCAGACATCTGTGTACTCTATTCATTAACAAATGAGCCACCTAAGACCACCAGCCTGCCTGACCCAAGAGACACAAAAGACAGCGTATCCAGAAACCAAAGGACTGTCTCTGGCAGGAAGTGCGGTTCATAAAGAAGCGATGGATGGAAATGATGACGTGAGATGGGGAAAAGACATCAGTGACCAAGCCCTCCATACCAACGATGGCTGAGCACCATAACCCCATCCTGGCAGGTTCTCTCTCCACCTGAAACCTTAGCAAGGGGAGAGAACTGACCCAAGCCTTGTCCTCTAGAAGTTGGTCTGTGTGCCCACAGGGGTGGGAAATGCAGCGAGGAGAGAAAAACCCAAGCTGCCAAGCCTGTGCACCTCTGCCCCTAAGGGAGAGTCCCAACGCCCCAAGGGTATGTGACAACATGGAAGCCCACTCAGGAGCCTGCCAACATCCCTACTTTGAGCACACCCACCTTCCTCTCTCCCTTCCTCCTCCCCCACCCCAACCACCCCCCAAAACCCAGCAGCCCTGGCCTGATTCCAGTCTCTCGGCTAGAGTTCACACACTGAGATGGTCATCTGCACCAGTTAAGTGAGTCCTGCAAACACTCCCAGAGGTCTGGGGCAGGTAACGCACATCTGAACTATCTTTAGCAGTGAAGAGACCTGCTATGGAATTCCCATGCCAATAACAATAGTTGGCATTTATATGGCTGTTGAGGGTTGGCAACTTATGTTCTCTCATTGGATCCTCACAATAACCCTGGGAGGTAAGTACTATTATTGTCCCCATTTTGTGGAGGAGAAAACTGAGGCTGAGAGCAGTTTGGTGACTTGCCCAGGACCACAGAGCTAGTGCCTGAGGCAGGATCTGAACCAGGGTCTCCCTGGCCCTGTTCGATGCACTGTCACTTAGCGGCCCCTCTATCCTCCTGGTAGGTGTCTGGTGCCCTTTCCTTGTGGGTGAGGTCGTGTGGCTTGTTAGGGATCCTCTGTGGGGAGCCCACACAAGAACTGGCTCACCAGAAGGCTCACCAGAAGTGCCCGTCCAATTAAACTGAATTGTTCTCATTGTCAATATTTCCTTTTGATTCTTGACCTATGGGCACTCCCTGCAAGGGTCTCCTAATGCTTGGGCATCTCGATGAGCAGAATTCATCCATCTGGTGAACCTACGTACACCAAGGCTTGGCATTACAGGCTTAGGACAGCGATGGTCCTGCTGCCCTCTGCTCTGGCCAGACAACATCTGCAAGCCCGTATTCTGTTCTGGGAGCCACAGTCTAAGAAAGGGACTGAGTCAAAGCTCCACTCACCCCCATCTCCACCTCTGGCTTCTCTCACTTCCTTTAAGACTCAGCTCAATCTCGTTCTGCAGGAGGCAGCCCCTCCCATCAAGTTCCTTCTGTCTGAAATGGTCTCCCATTTGTACTGTGCCCACCTCGAATGCACCTGATGACTTCTGTGCTGTCTTCCCCATTAGAATGTGAGCTCTGGGGGCAGCTAGGTGGCACAGTGGATAAAGCACCAGCCCTGGAGTCAGGAGGACCTGAGTTCAAATCCGGCCTCAGACACTTAACACTTACTAGCTGTGTGACCCTGGGCAAGTCACTTAACCCCAATTGCCTCACTAAAAAAAAAAAAAGAATGTGAGCTCTGGAAAGGCAAAGACTATGTTTGTCTTTCTTGGGTCCTCCCTACTTAACATAGTGCCTGGCACATAGTAGGTGCCTAATAAGTGCTTACTGACCAAAAGACTAAGCACAGGACAGTGCCCCATGTCACAGCCCAAGCTGATGCCAAATGAGGGCCAACAGAAGTCACCAAGGAGGAGGTGATTCACCCGATGGCCAAGACTCCACCGTTGTTATGGGAAAGGGAGCTTTCCCTTTCCCTGAAGTCACACGGCCAGTCCCAGAGATTAAGCAGCTGAGAAATGATAGCGATAGCGATGTCTCTGGGGAAAGCTGAGGGTTGTCCTCACCCTTCCTCAGGGAATGCTGGCAAAGAGCATGCACTGGCAACAGAGATGGCAGGGCCGGGCCAGGGAGGGAATGAAGGGAGTCGACCTGGAGCTCTGCTGGCTGACGCCCGGGGAAGCGCCCCACTGACTGGGGGCCCCTCTACCAAGTACACAAAAAAGGCTTTTAAAGGGGAGGCAGGACCTTCCTCCAGCCTGCAGATAAATCCCATAGTCTCACTGTAGCATGAAATATAAGGGAGGCAGAAAAAGAAAAAAAAATGGGAAAGCAGCAGGCGCACGAGGATGCTCTCAGGTGGCAATATGGCCCAGTAGATAAAACGCTAGGCTTACAGTCCAAAAGACCTGGGTTCAAATCCCACCCCTAACAATGAATATCTGTGTGACCAGGGGCAAGTCCTACACCCTCTGTTTGTTCATCTGCAAAACAGGGATAATAATACCAACAGCACTTACTTTACAAGGGTGTTGTGAGGATCAAAGGAGTTGATGTCAGCCAGTCAGTCAACAATCATCGATAGTTCTATGTGCCAGTCATTGTGCTAAGCAATGAGGGCACAGAGGAAGGTAAGACTGTCCCTACCCTCAAGGAGTTGCAAGTCTAATGGGGCAGACAACATGTAAATCACTATGTACATACCAGATATCTAGATAGGTGGATGGATAGACGGATGGACGGACGGATGGACGGATGGATGGATGGACAAATGGAAGGACAGACAGATGGGTGGATGGGTGGATGGACAGACGAACGGACAAATGGAAGGACAGACAGATGGGTGTATGGGTGGACAGACAGACGGACAGATAGATGGATAGATGGATGGAGAGTAAATTGGTGCCAATAACAATCATACAAACTACTATGATTATAGCATTATTGCCCAAGCTCACACAGGCAGTTAGTGATAGAGCCAGGTTTCAAACCCAGAAAGCCAAGAAGCCCTGGGTTCAAGTCCTACCTGTTTTCCTTCCTAGTTGTGTGATCCTGAGTAAGTTACATATAGAAGCAATTTTTAGTACTAGAAGGGACCTTGAAGATTGAGTCCCAACCCCTCACTTTACAGGTAAGCAACTGATGCCCCTAGAGAGTAAGTGACTTGCCCATGGTCATTCAGTTACAAAGTTATCTGAGGCAGGATTTGAACTCAGCACTTCCTGACTCCAGGATGAGCTCTCTATCCACTGAAGCACACTGTTTCTTTACCACCCTTCACTCTCTGGGACTCAGTTTCCTGATCTTTTAGATGCAGATGATAATACCTGCCATTCCTAACTCTCAGTGCCCTGGCTCTCCACTAAGAACACAGTCACTCCTAAATACCAGAGCAGCTGGCCCCGAAGGCAGCCCCACCCAGAGGTGTGGCCCAGGGCCCAAGGATGCTCCCCTTCCAGGGCAAAGAAGCCGGTGGACTTTAAGAACTGATAAGAGGAGAGGCATTGGGGCAGCTAGGAGGCGCAGTGGATCTGAATTTAAATCCAACTTCAGACACTTAACACTTACTAGCTGTGTGACCCTGGGCAAGTCACTTGACCCCAATTGCCTCACCCCGCCCCCCCCAAAAAAGAGGAGAGGCATTCCAGGTTCTCAGATACTTGTAGAAAAGCCCCTAAGCTCATCCTGTCAAAGCCAAGAGGAATGCACTTCCTCAGAGATAGCCTCCTCTCCTCCCCCCAGCCTGGGAGCTTCAGCCCAAGTGCCTCTGCTTGTCTGGGCTCCCTGAGAAGCAGGCAGCTCATCCCCTGCTCCATACTCTGCCCAAAGCAGATCCCAGGAGACTGCCGGCGGTTAAGAGCTTCAGCTTTCAATCCGAGATACCCGCAGGAAAGTAAAATGGAGAAAGATCTGGAAGATCCCACATCCCCTGCTAAGGGCAAGGAAGCGCCTAGTGACTGACCCCCAGCTGCAGTAAGTCAGGGCTTACTGCAGAGTGTCCAGGCGTTATCACTGAAAAACAATAAAACTCTGGGATCAAAAGGGAACTGGAAAGGGCAGCTAGGTGGCGCAGTGGATAGAGCACTGGTCCTGGATTCAGGAGGACCTGAGTTCAAATCCGACCTCAGCCACTTAACACTTACTAGCTGTGTGACCCTGGGCAAGTCACTTAACCCCAACTGCCTCACCAAAAAAACAAATTTAATTAATTTAATTTAATTTTAAAAATAAAAAGGGAACCGGAGGCCACCCAAGCCAACTCCTCTTGTTAGAGACGACTCTGGGGCCCAGATCAGGGAAGGGTCTTGCCTAAGGTCACACAGCTGTGAGTCAGGATTGGAACCCACAATCTCCCTTCTCCCACTTCAGTCTACTGTATGACCCACAAAAGCCTATCCAGTCTTACAATACCCCAGGATGGCCTTCATATATGACAGCCAGGACCGAGGTTGGTCTTGGCTATGGCCACATCACAGGGGAAGAGGCAATGTGGTATAGTGGTTAGAGAGCTGGCCTTGTTGTCTAGAGGACCAGGGCTCAAGGCCAGCCTCAGACACCTGCTGTGCCACTGAACGTATTGCTTAACCTCTCTGTGTCCCAGGTCACCACTGAGTTACGAAGCTGAATCACTGGAGTTTCCACAAAAGGCACTCATCACCCGTCCACCACAAGTCCTCCCCCCACCACCACCAAAAAAAGGAGGAAGAAGAGAAGGGACTGGGGGCCAGTGGAGGAGCAGGGAGTTACAAAATACTGCCTCAAGCCATCACTAATGACAGGCCCCCCTCAATAAAGTCTTATCAGAGCCTCCAGAGGAACTGGCCACAAGCCTGCACGAGAGCAATTATTCCCAAATCAAAGAATCACTGGGGTCTGGGGAGAAGCAAAGAAAGCCCTGGGGGCAGGAGCAGCAAAGGGACCAGATCACGGGGGCACAGCTGTGACCCCAACAGCCTCACTCCTGACAGTAGGCACTTAACAATCAGGGGTGGCATTTCCTACCCCACGTTTGGTCAAAACTAGCAGCACGGCCACCTGGATCACCTTGGGCTTGTCACTTGTCCTCTCAGAAGTTGTTTCCTCTTCTGTAAACTGAGGGACCTGGACTAGCTGGGCCCTGAGGTCGCTTCCAGAGGTAGATCTTGATCCATTTACCTGTGATCCTTTCTTTAAACCCATGGGGAATGTGAAAGAAGCTCAGGGTTCAAGGATAGAAAAGACTGAAGATATCCCAAGTGTTGAGTGATAATGGCCAGAACTGTCTAACAGCGGCTGCTGATTAAACAGAAAGAATTCTATGCAGGAGCTGGGCTCTAAGACTCCAATTTCTACAGAGGTATTGTTCATTCCTTTAAAGCAAAAAGAGTAATCAATGTTGTGTAAACTCAACTAGCAACTCCACAGATGGATGGAGGGATGGAGGAAAGGATGAAGGGATGGAGAGATGGATGAAGGAATGGAAGGATGAGAGGAGAGAGGATAAAGGAATGAATGAAGAGATGGATGAAGGAATGGATGGAGGGAGAGAGGGATGGGAGGAGAAAGATGGAGGAAAGGATGAAGGGATGGATGGAGAGATGGATGAAGGAATGGATGGAGGGATTGAGGGATGAAGGAAAGGATGAAGAGATGGATGGAAGACTGGGTGGAAGGCTGAGAAGAGAGAGGGATAAAGGGAAGGATGGATGGAGGGATGGAGGGATGAGAGGAGAAAAGATGAAGGAAAGAATGAAGGGATGGATGGTTGGAGGTATAGATAAAGGAATAGATGGAGGGATAGAGGGATGGGAGGAGAAGGAGATGGAGGAATGGATGAAGGGATGGATGGAGAGATGGATGAAGGAATGGATGGAGGGATTGAGAGATGGAGGGAGGGATGGAGGAAAGGATGAAGAGATGGATGGAAGACTGGGCAGAGGGATGGAGAGATGAGAGGAGAGAGGAATGAAGGAAAGTATGGATGGAGGGATGGATGAAGGGATGGAGGGATGAGAGGAGAGAAGATGAAGGAAAGAATGAAGGAATGGATGGTTGGAGGGATGGATGAAGAAATGGATGGAGGAATAGAGAGATGGGAGGAAAGAGGGATGAAGGGAAGGATAAAGGGATGGACAGAGGAATGGATGGAGGGATAGGAGAAAGGGAGAGATGGAAGAAAGGATGGAGGGATGGAGGAAGGGAAGGAGGAAAGGATGGAGAGATATATTGATAGATGGGTAGATTAAATGGATGCTGACAATTAAGAGCAGCAACTTGGAGTCTGCAGAGCACTTAACATACATTATCTCATCTGGGCCTCACAACTCCCAGTGAGACAGGAAATGATTCCATCACCAAAAAGGTCTCAAGAGAAGGAGACCAAAAATGTGCTGCTAACTCAATTCCAGAAGCTTTTTATTCAAAAGGCACTTATTTAGTGCCTACTGTATGTCCAGAGCTGTGTTAGATGCTGGGATGAGATACAAAGGCAGCCATGAAGCAGTCCCCCCCCTCAGAGCCTGCATTCCTTCCTGCTCCCCTCACCCCTGCCAACATCACTGCGCACGTACAAGCTTGGCCCTCTCACCTTCCTTCCTCGGCCCACGGGGGCCAGGAGTGAAGGAGAGCTGAAGGCATGGGGGTCACCAGGAGATGAGGCGCTGGCTCTGGTCCCACCCCCGGAGCTGCATCACTCTCCAAGAAAACGGGGTTTCCTCGATGAATCTGACCACAGAGTCCCCAGTCCAGTCCTCTACACTGATATCCAGCCTCCAGCCTCAGGAATCCCAACTGAGAGAGTGGCCAAGAGTTAGTGGGAGCTGGGGGGGGGGGGGAAGAGGGAGGAGAACCCTGGGATTCCCACACCTGGTACCTTGGGTGTGGCACAGTCGCCCATAGGTGGGGCCGGCTGCCATGGAGCCTTGGCATCCCTACGGAGAATGCTGCCCTAGCACTAGAAGTGAGCCCTCAAATCCTCCCAATTTCCCATCGGATTATGATGGTGGTGGCCAGAGGCTTGAATAAAACAAAAACATTTGCATTCTGCTGTCAAAGGAAAAAAGGCCTTCCTTCCCCCCACCTAAAAGCAAGCAGCCTTTCTGGGCGCTGGGGGAGTCGTCAATCAAGCTGACGGCAGGAATCTCCTGGGACAAGGAAAGTCAATTCCATCCCACAAACCTTTATTAAATGTCTCCCATGTGCCAGCGACTGTGCTTGCAGGAGCCAGTGGCGATACAGGGATGAGAAAGGAACAATCCCTGCTTTCCAAAAGGTGAAATTCTGCGGGGAAGGAAGTGGTACAAGCGGCACGATTCATACACAGATAGGCGAATAAAAGATGTGTCCAAAGCACTTATAGGATGGAGGAATCTGACCTTCGGGAATCAATCAGCAAGTATTTGTAAACACCTACTATGTGCCAGGCACTGTGCTAAGCGCTATCGATTTAAAGACACATCCCTGCCCTCAAGGAGTTTATCGGGGAAACAATATATGCACATAGAAGAAGATAGCAATTGGTGAATATTAAGCACCTACTATGTGCTAGGTACTGAGGACACAAAGACGAAACTGAACCAATCCATACCCTTCTTTAAGAAACCTTTCCCAACCCTCCTTAACGCTAAGAGAGCCTTCTCTGTGCTGATCATTTCCAATTTATTCTGTCTGTGACAGTTTTTCAGTTTCTCCCTCAGTATACCATGAGCTCCTCAAGAGCTGGGACTGGGTATCCCCAGTGCGTGGCACATAGTAGGTGATCTCCAACATCAGTCAGAGGCACGAGCTCTAGACAAGGGTACTGCGCCTCCACTCCCCATTTCTGACACACTGAGAACTTCCTAGCAAGAGAGACTGGAGCAGGAAGAGATCAGAGAGGTCAGCTAGGGTAACCCCTCATTATACAGAGGAGGCCCAGGGCCCCCAGGTCACACAGGTAGGAAGTGGCAGAGTCAGATTTCGAACCCAGGTCCTCTGGCTCCCAATCTAGTATTCCTCCCATTTCCCAGTGCTGACCAGGGGCTGGGGCTCTGGTTCAAGCATCCCCCCCTTCTCCTGGCACAATGGGGAACCACACCCGACCAGGCTGCACCAGATCTAGCAAAAACAAAAAAACAAGAGAGGCCCAGCTCATTTTATGGGCCAAGAAAAACAGAGACAGAGAGAGTTCACTCTGAATCCTCCGGGGTGTCACAGGTTGCTGTCTTTATTTCCCATTTTTATTGCTTTGGGGACTCCTGAGAATGCCCCTCGTTCTTCCTCCTGGGGCTTTTCCATCATTATTCCCAGCATGAGCACCAATTCAGGCCTTGGGTCCCCCTCCCCCAGCCCAGCCCTCCCCGGTCCACGGGACACTCTTAACACAACTTAAGGGCAGGGCTTCTCGGTTCCCACTTCCAGTCAGTGGTTTGGTTCCTCAAACAGGGCTGACCTGGACAATCTCTGTGCTTCCTCCCAGCCTGAGCGCCGTGATGGCCAAACAACCCCAGACGTGAATGGAGGAAGCGAGCCGCCAGAGAGGAAGGCAGCTGGCTCATCACCCAACTCCTTCTGAATCCAAAGGGTGTGAAAGAAAGTCATTTTCGAGGGCTGGAAGCTGGCCTGGGTCCCTTTATTTATATCTCAGGGTTTTATCCTCCAGGACCAGCAGCTGAGTAACTCTTCCCTCGCAAAGGGTGACGGACACAGTGGGCTTTTGTCAGAGACCACTGGCATCTGGGGCCCCTGCTCACATCAAGAGAGTGTTAGCTGGAAGCCCTGAGGACAAGGGAGTGATAAGGAACTGGTGGGTCAGTGCCGGGAAGGGTACTCCGAGGCACCAAGGAATAGGGAACCTGGCCACTTCAGCATTTGGTTCAAGCTGACATCGACACAATAGTGATAATTGGTCTCATATTCTGGCCATAGAATGACAGGATGTCAGAGGTGACCCAGCCCCCATGCCCGGGCAGAAAAGAAGGCTCCTTATAGACATCAGTTCAAGGGATCTCAGACATAAAACTGAAGAAAAATGAAGGGGCATCTATTCCCACCCCTCCTGTTACAGATAGGGAAACTGAAACCCAGGGATATTAAGGGACTTATCCAAGGTCACACAGGGAGTCAGCATCAGAGGCATAATTTGAACACACCTCCCCCCAAAATTCAGGTCTTTACTGTACCCTTATTGTTACATCTTAGACCACCCTGGGGCTCCCCAGAGCTGGGACAGGTTATCAACAGGGTGGCTTTATTGTATCCCGCTTTCCAAATCTGGACAGAATGTAGTATCTCCTTAGCTGTTGGAAGGGCACAGTTAGGCATAGTAAATAATGATAATAATAATAATAATAGAGGCAGCTAGGTGGCACAGTGGATGAAGTTCAACTCTAGCCTCAGACACTTGACACTTACTAGCTATGTGACCCTGGAAAAGTCACTTAACCCTCATTGCCCTGCAATAATAATAACAATAGCAATAATTTTAACAAGCATGTCCCTGTTGGCTGCAAAAATCTAGCAGCTCCTTCCTAGCTAAGAAGGAGAATGATGCATCATGAGCCAGTACGTTCCATGGCTTGATGCCTGACAAATCCCCATCCTCTAAACACAGACACAAAAATACCCTGGAAAGCTCAATCAATAAACTGAACTGGAACCACAGCATCTCCCTAGACCAGACTCCTGCCCACAATTCCCCTGACGTAACCTAGATCCATAAAGCCATAAGGACAAAGTCGTTCACGGCCATCGCCATATTGAATACTCATCACCAATTATCAAGCAATGAAAGTGTTTGGAGATTGAGAGAGAGAGGGGGGCCCAAAGTCAGGAGGGAGCTGGACGAGGCGCACACCATCTCTTTGTCCTGTCTGCTAGAAGAGCCGTACACAGAAGGTTTTCAGGGAATCTGCTGAAGAAGAGTCGATGGCCGAGTTCTTTTGCCAGATAAACAACTGTATGTAGGTTATTAAACACAAAGGAAGAGCGATAGTATCCCAGGATGATGACTTATCCCTGAATCCCATCAAAAAGCACGAGATCATGATGATATTGCCAGAAGGGGAAAGGGTACTGGACCTGGATTCAAATCCCACCTTGGACTTGTTGGCCTCCCAGGCCCCCTCCAGCTCAGAAGCTAGGATCCTGGGATCTTATAATAATAAGCATTTATGGTTTGTCAAAATACACTCATCCATTCCATCTGATCGTCAGCACAACTCTGGGAAGCAGGGATTTTAAATACCATTGCCTGTTTTACAGATGAGAATACTACATGGAGGTCAGAGAGGTTCAGTGATTTCCCCATGGTCACACTGCTGTTGAGTTGGGGTTCAAACCCCATTTTTCTTGACCCCAAGTAGTCCAGTGTTTCCCCCACTTTACCAAGCTAATTCTAAGTAGTTCATGGATCTGACCTAGCAGCCGCATTCCTTTGGTGTCTGCTGATTCCAAGATACTCTACCCCATCTCTCTCTCTCTCTCTCTCTCTCTCTCTCTCTCTCTCTCTCTCTCTCTCACACACACACACACACACACACACACACACACACACACACACACACACACACACACCAACTCTTATGTGGAGAGGCTAGCCAAGCAAAGGGGAGCAAAGTTTCACTCAATCTATAAAGACTAAATGTAGAGGCAACTGAGGAATCTTGGTGCTCAAAGGGAGAGAAGCAATAGACATGAAGAGAATATTATCATTGTCAAATTATAAAAAATATTTTCTTTCTTTTTCATAAGTTTACATTACTCTTCTCAAACAGGTTTGGACTGGATGACCCATTCCCAATGGACCAGGCCTTCTCCACAGGATAGATAGATAGATGACTCTGAGATGAGTAGCTTCTGGGTTCACCCACCCCATCCATTCACTTATTTTTTATTTTTATTTATTTATTTTTTTCTTTGGTGAGGCAATGGGGGTTAAGTGACTTGCCCAGGGTCACACAGCTAGTAAGTGTCTGAAGCCGGATTTGAACTCAGGTACTCCTGAATCCAGGGCCGGTGCTTATCCACTGCGCCATCTAGCTGCCCCTATCCATTCACTTATTAGGGCTTTGCCAATGCCTCTTCTTCTGAGACTTTCTGCCTGCCACCTCCCTTCACTTTCATTCATCCATAAGAACCAGGAAGGTCTTTTGATTCCCTTTGGAACCAACATTTAGCTGGCCAAAATGAGTGAAAATAAAAGCGAGACAATAATTGATTACAGAACAATTATAATGGAGTTAAGTGTGTAAGAGAAAGGAGAGAACCATTTAAACCAAGTGGGTTTTGTACAGAGTAACAGAGTTAGTTAGTTAGTTAGCTAGTTAGCTAGTTAGCTAGTTAGCTAGTTAGTTAGAGTCAGCCTTCCAGAAACTATAAACTTGGCCAATTGGAAATGTACGCGATCAGTCAGTCATTCCCATACACGTTTCCCAGTACGCCTGTACCTCATCCTCATGATACCTCGTCGGGGGAAATGGGGACTAACAGTTGCATTCTTGGTGAGCCATATCATATTAGCTCTTTACTATATCATCACTGCTTCATTTCAGAGGACAAGGTTTAACCTGTGGTGTCTCTGAAACTGTGTCATGACAAGCCAAGCCATGACGGGACTTGACTTTATTTCTATTGAATTCCTACAAATCATTGGGGCAATAACAGCCCAGCTTCAGGCAAAAGGGGAGGGAGATCTTTAATCCAACCCCTAACAATTTTAAAAATAAGAGCTGACATTTATACCAAACTTTTAAAATGTGTCGATCAATCAACAAGCATTTTCCAAATATGCCGCTGGCTGGGGCGAGGCTCTGAGATCTTCCCCATTGCACCTCTGAGATTCTCTCCGATCTGATCTGGATGCGGCTCATCTGTCCTTAGCTGCTTCTATCTCGTCCCTCCCCTGCCATTAGACTGAGAGAGGGGACTATTTTTTGCCTTTCTTTGTCTCTCCAGCACTTAGCACAGGGCCTGCCCGTGGAAGGCATTTAATCAATGCTTGTCTGCCAGCTGACTGGCCTCAGATTTATCACTCAGCGCTGCTCCCTTGCAGCTGCCGGAGGAGAAGCAGTGTAGGACAATGGCTAGGGCTCTGGACCTGGAGCAAGGAAAACCTGAGTTCAAATGTGGCCCATTAACACTTACTAGCTGGGTAACCATGGGAAAATCACTTAACCTCTCTGAACCTCAGCTTCTTCTCCTGTAAAACAAGATGACAAAAACCTGTCCTGACTATCTCACAGGGTTTCTGCCAAACTCAAACAGGATCATGTGTGTATAGACTTATAAGTTGTAAAGTGACATATAAATGTCCATTATCCCCTTAATAACTGGAGGGAGGGGTCATGTTTGACTTAGCACACTCTTCTGTGTTTGTCTATAGTTGTTTATATAACCATCTTTCCCGTTAGACTGTGAGCTCCTTGAGGGCACAAAGCCCAGCACATAGTAGGCACTTAATAAATGTTTGTTGACTGACTGACTGACTGACTAGCTCATTTGTGCCTCATAACAACCTTGCTGCTATTGTCACCCCAATTTTACAGATGACACTGAAGCCAAGAGGGGGGAAGTACTTTATTCATGCTCACACAGCTAGCAAAGGTCTGAGGCAGGATTTGAACCCCAAGCCGACCATCTAGTCTACCCTGCTGCTTCTCTTCACCCTTCATTCCTAAGTGCTCAGCTATTTCATTTTCAAAGATGTATGACAGCTGCAGCCTCCGGAGGGACCCATTCTGCTGGGCCGGGGCTGAGGACAGCAGGCCACATGTGGGGATGGAGGGGTGGTCTCCCACCCACCTGAGGGCCATTTCCCATTTAAGAAATTCAAAGGCCAAACACACACACAGACACACGCATGCACACACAGAGACACATACATATACATACACATATATACACAGACACACACGTGCACACACATATACATACACACAGACACACACACACAGCAGAAAGGGAGGCAGCAGGCAGACAATCTCATTAGAGAAGAAGAAGAGCCTAACAGCTAACGGACTGGGGACAGCAAACCCAGAATCCGGCTTGTGCTCAGCACCAGCCAGCATGTGACCAAGGCCCAGTGTGTGTGGAATTAGACAGACAGGCCGGGACCAAGCCCTGCTGGGCCCGGGCCTTCTCCCTCAGGACACAGCAGCTTTGTCCATTCTCTAGGCATCCACACCCCCTCCCTTCTTCCAATACTGAGGCCTCAGGTCTCCAAACCAACTCCTTCCATCAGTCTGCCTCCGTGCCAGGCCACCACACCTTTGTCCCAGGGATGACTGCGAATAAGGCCTCGTGGCTTCTCCTGAGGCCTGGGCAGAGATGATGCCTTGGCTAAGGAACTCCAAAGGAGAAAAGTCTCCCTCCCAAAGCCCACCAGCTCCTGCTACTTCCTTGGAGTCTCAGAACGTCCGGGGGAACTTAGAGGTTAAGGGACTTGCCCTGGGTCATACAGCCATGGCATTTAAACCCTGTTCTTTCTGTCTCCAAGCTGCCCCTCAAAAACAAGAGCCACAATAACAGTGGACACACATAAGACATGGAGGTTTGCAAGGCACTTTGTGTGCATTTTGTCTTCACAACACCCTGTAAGGTGAAGAATACAGGGATCATCGCCCCCATTTTACAGAGAAATAAAAGGGGCTCAGAGTGGTGAAGTGACTTGCCCTAGGTCACACAGCCACTGTCTACAGCAGAGTGACTGCCACTAGGGCAGGGCTCCAGGAGCCCCGTCGGAGGAGCTGGCTGTGCCCCAGGTGCCTCTGCTATACTCTGACCTCTACAGGGCACAAGCCAACGCCTCAAGAAGACACCAAATTGTTCTCTTGCCCAGGGACTGCCCCAGAGGAACCAGCTTTGTTGGGTTTTTTGTTTCTTTGGCTTTTTCCTGGCTCTCTTTCATTCAGGTGGCTCACAACTCAACAGGTGGGGCTTTCAACCAAAAAAGAAAATAGCCTTTATGGCCAACTGCTGGTTGGCAGATGCTTTGGGGGCACATGTGGACTTCCTGACCCATGGCCTCTGTCTCAGCCACAGCCCCTCTCTCTATTTATCAGCTATGGAAACCTGGAAGTCACGCTTGCCCCAGGTGCAGACCGAACAAAGCTGGGACCAACAGAATGCTAATGAGCAGAATCCAACAATGCCTCACTGGGCCAGGACCACACTTCTCCAACACAATGGTGTCAGGACCCTTTTACGCTGTTAAAAATTACTGAGGCATCCTCCTCAGAGCCTTTTTGTTTATATGGGCTGCAGCTATCAGCATTTATTATATAAGAAGTTAAAATGTCTCAGTATTATTATGAAAGGACCTTGGAAGCCGGAAACCTCTTGAATGGGTCTCAGGGAGCCCCTTTGAGAACTGCTGGGCCAGACCAATGGACCCCACGTAGACCAAGATACATTTTACCAGACATGATGGAAAGGCGTGTGCTTGGGTTCAAAAATCCAACTTCACAAGAACAAAGTGGAGGAGAGAAAAGCATAGCTGATATATAATTAAATAATAATAACCACAAGAGAAGAAAGGCTCCAGGGAGGAGGGTTATGGGAGTTTCCAAGAGTCAAAAGGGTCTGGGCAGCTAGGTGGCGCAGTGGATAGAGCACCGGCCCTGGATTCAGGAGGACCTGAGTTCAAATCCAGCCTCAGACACTTGACACTTACTAGCTGTGTGACCCTGGGAAAGTCACTTAACCCTCATTGCCACAAAAAAGGAGTTAAAAGGATCATCCATCTGTCACACGAGAGAGGGACTAACCTGGTCCTGCTTGGCCCCAGAGATTAAACTGAGAAGCAAAGGCTGGAAGTACCAAAGAGACAGCTGGACGTGAGCCCCCCTCAAATGTTCCTAACAACTGGAGAAGTCTCAAAGTAGCATGGGCTGGCCCGGGATGCAGGGGGCTACCTACTGCTCCCCCACACTCCACCCCACAGCCTATCTTTAAGCAAAAGCTGGGCTGCTGGGAGGCTGGCAGGTGAGCTCCATGCCAGGATGCAGGAGCATCCTAATGGTTCTTCTGATTTGTGGAGAGCCCAAGGATCCTATGGCTTCTCCCTCTACAGAGGGGCAGGCTCTGTCCCTTCCAGCATGAAGATGCTGTGGCTCTCTATGGGTCCCTCCTCACCTTCCCCAGATGCTGTATCAGGAGCATCTCTGGGAAGCTCTGGATATTTCACAGAAGCCTGGTCCCTTGGCAGACTCAGCCTAGTCTCCGTGCCCTTGGCAGCGGCCTTTCCTCCTCCAGCAGACTGTGATGGGCTGGGGTTTTGGGGGCCCCTCCCAAGTAGTCCAGAGAGCCAGGCTTTCTAGAAGCTGGCCTCCCCTGGCAGGACCCACTTATTTGTCTATGAAGGGCACAGATGACTGGGGGCACAGACATGGTCTGTGATTGGTATTCAAATCACCCTGCCTGGCAAAAGGAGTTAGCCTCCCTCTAGAGTCAGAGAGGAAGAAGAAGATGCCCCAGGATTAAGAAACAAGCTTTTAGGGGGTCTCTGGGAACCCCTGCTACACATACATAGCACCCAAACAGCCCCTCCATGGGGGAGGTGAGGGGAGAACAGTAAGGAGGAATCAGAATAGGAGGCCACCCCAGACATCATCTAGTCTGGCTCCTACCTGAAGGAGAATCCCCTCTACAAGATTTCAGTTCAAATCCTGCCTGAGATCTAGCTGTGTGACTCTGGGCAAGTCACTCAACCTGTAAAATGTAAGGGTTTGGACTTAATGTCGCCTGAGGTGCTTCCCCGCTAGATCCAGGGTCCTCTGAATCATCTGTGAATCCTTGGACAACTTCCTTAAGATCCTTCCTCTGACTGCAGCTCGGGCCAAGGGCTCCGTCAGCCCCTGGGGACAGATCCCCTCGGAGGGAGGGCCCTGTCGCACCACCTCCAGGTTGCCCATCCCGCTGATGCAGAGCGGCCGACTCGGGAAGTTTGCCCTCGCTGGAATTGGCTCCCTGGAACCTCCCTCTGGGTTCTGGGTGTCCCAAGCAAGTGGCCGTCCCTGACCGGGAGGAAGGACTCTGTGCAACTCGGGTGCTGAGGGGGAAGACGGAAAGGGTGGGGGGAGGCGCCTTTCCCGGAAAGTTCGCTCGCCGGGCCTAGCAGGGGAACGGGGGCTGAGTGGGCAGCCTCCTCCCAGGCCCGCACAAGCGGCCGAACGGGCGGGCGAGAGCGGAACTCCGTCCCGGGCCGGGGGCCTCCAGGCCCTGCTGCCCTCGGTCCCACCCTCCCAGGTCAGCGCCAACCCCTTCCTAGACCGCTTCGGGAGGAAGAGCAGGGGCTGCGGAGCGAAAACATTTAAATCCCCAGCTCTGGGAGGCCGCCCCACCGTGGCTTCAGGCTCCTCCCGGAGGCTGGGATTGAGGCCGGCTAGGAGGCGTGATGGGGGCTGTGAGGTGGAGGGCGGCGGGGGCGGGATGGGGCAAGCTGCGGGGCAACAGCTCCAGGGGCAGGACTAGGCAGGCTTGGGGATGGGAGGCGGCTGTGGGTCGGGGGCTGCTGGGACTGAATAGGGGGCGGCTGCGGGACAGGGGCTGCTGGGACGGGATGGGGCAGTCCGCAGCCCGATGGCTCAGCGGATCCGCCGGGCTGGCGGAGCGGTACTCACCAGCGGGTGTTGTCGTGGAAGTGCTCGAGGACTGCGTAGCCGAAGAAGGAACCGGCGGGCCCTCGGTAGAGCACGGCGTGCTCCGGGTCCAGGTTGTAGGCGGCTGCCCCGAGCGCCAGCGCCGCCGCCGCCGCCCCGAGCGCCGCGAACAGCGCCCGTAGCCCCCCCGGGCTCCGGCGGACGCCAGCCCGCATCCCGCAGCCCCCGCGCCCCCGGGCCCGCGCCCGAGCCAGAGCCCGGGGATCCCAGGAGAGCGAGCGAGCCCTCCTCCCCGCGTCTGTCCTGCCGGGCGACCGCCCGGTGCACGCTCCCCGCTCTGGACCGGACGGCCTGAGCTGGGCTGGGGCCGAAGGGGTGAGCGCCCTGGGGGTGCGGCTGTGGCTCAGTGTAAGCGCGTGTGTGCGCCTCCTCTGTGTGTGTGTGTGTGTGTGTGTGTGTGTGTGTGTGTGTGTGTGTGAGTGATCCTGTGTGTATGTGATCCTGTCTGTGTGTGTATGTGTGATCGTGTGTGTGTGTGTGTGTGTGTGTGTGTGTGTGTGTGTGTGCGCGCGCGCGTGCTCGCGCCCCTGGCCGTGAGGGTGGGCGGCGGAGTGCTGGGGGACTGCGGCTAGGAGTGTCTCTGGGTCCCGGAGAGGCAGCCCCAGCACAGCTCAGCGATCCCCCCGGTGGAGCTGGAGAGCCGACTCTGCGCTCTCTGCGCTCTCTCCGGCTCTCTGGACACTGCCTGCCCATGAGCCTCCCACCTCCCTCCTCCCGCCTCCCGCCCGCCCGCCCGCCCGGGCTGCCGGGGCCGGGCCGGCCGGTCCAGCCACAAAACCTGGGCCACAGTGCCCCCTGCGGGCCGCCGTCGCACCCTGCCCCGCGCTCTGGCCGGCGGGCCGGCCCCCAAAGGGAGACCAGGGCTGAGGATCTGGCGGATCCCTACCGAGGGGGCCTGAGCTCGGGCCCCGGGTTTCCCCAAGGAACTTCCCCCAACCCCCCCCCCCACACACACACACAAGAGAGGCCTCTTCACTCTCCAAGCACTTTCCAGACGCAATCACCTAGAAATGGAGTCCAACAGGCCCCCAGAAGACCCAGACTCCGAGACCTGCCATCCGCGCCGTCCTTGGGTGCATTTGTTTGGTGGTTGAACCATTGAGCTTGGAAGGAACAGAAGAAAAGTGGGGAGGGGAGAGAGTGCCAGGGTCACTGCCCACCTTTAGTGGTGAGAGTCTAGGACAAGGCTCTTAACCTAGTGGAGGTCGGGGTCTATGACCTTGGGGGGGAGGGGACGAGGGGAACGAAGTCCGTCTTTCCTATCCTTAGCCTCTAACTGAAATTTGACATTTCCTGACAGCCCTCCGCAGCATTAAAGGAGTCCTGGGGGCACAGTGTGATTAAGGAGCCCTGGGCTCTGGAGATGGCCGTCTATGGGAAGAAAGGCAGGAGAGAGAGGCAGCCAAAGCAGTGGAGAGAGGTCTAGCCCCGGAGTCCCACCCAGCATCCGGTGCCTCCCTCCAAGCAGAGTGCAAGGCACTAGGAATACAAAAATGAAAGAATCTCCAATTCTCAAGAATCAACAACGAATCCACCAACATTTATTAGGTAGCACTGCGCTAGACACCCCACACACATCCCTGCGTCCAGGAGTGTCCATTCCATCCACTAGACTTGGGCACAAAATCCTTATAGTCTACCCAGGTAAGGGAAGGGGCAGAACAAGGTGTATACATGAGTATATTTTTAAAACCATCTCTACCCTCAAGAAACTTCCATTCTGTTGGGGGTAGACAGCTCATGAGCAGATTGGTGGTCAGGGAGGAAGGGGTATCTTGGTTGGGAAAGGAAAGGAGGTCTATGGAGAGGACACCCTTGTGAGTACCAATTTCCAGAACTGGAAGGAGGGAAAGAGAGTCACAAGAAAATGTCCTGTTATGTCATGTTCCCAAATAGATAGCACCAATTCTCAGTTCCACCTTTGACTCTGCCCTCTCCCTCACTCCCACATATACAAACAGGTTCTAGGTCTCATCTATTCTGGCTCCCCAATATCCTTTGAACTCCTCCCCTTCTCTCTAAACTCACCCAGCAGCCTAGCCACTTGCAAGCCCTTATTACTACTGCTGCTGCTGCTGCTGTGGATTCAACTCCTTGTGACCCCATTTGGGGTTTTCTTGGCAGAGATACTGGAGTGGTTTTCCATTTCCTTCTCCAGCCCATTTTTACAGATGAGGCAACTGAGGCAGACAGGGTTAAATGATTGCCCAGGGTCCCACAGCTAAGAAGTGTCTGAGACCAGATTTGAACTCAGGAAGAGTCCTCTTGACTCTAGCCCTGCTGCTCTATGCACTATGGTGCCACCTAGCTATAACCATAGAGTATAGCCACAGTCTTCTAGTTGTTGTCCCTACCTCAAATCTCTCCCCACTCCAATTTATCCTACACAAAACTGCCAAAATGATATTCCTGAGACCCAAGAACCTTCAGTGGTTCCCTATTACCTCTCCAGAGAAATGCAAACCTAGCCTGCCACTGATTGCTTCATCAGGCTCCTATCAGCCCCCGTATGGCTCCAACTCCTCATGGAGTACTCCTATATTCCAGCCAAACTCATCTCCGGACTGTTCCCCAAATTCACCCTTCAGCCTTCAAGATTCAGCTTAGGTGCTGCTACCTCCACGGGGCCTTCAGGACACCCCCTCCCATTGCTACTCTCTCCAACCTGAAATTTTCCTCAAATGCTTAGCTCCCATCACCCTTTGCCTTGTGTTTTACCTCTCTGTTCATTTCACAGAAACACACACACATTAGAATGGAAAGCCCTTGAGGCCACAGATAAGATCATTTTTTTAAATCTTTGTATCACTCACCTCTAAAATGGTACCTGGTATATAGTAGGCACTTAATAAATGCTGCTTTGAATGATATAATCCTCAGACAAAGGCCCTGCCATGTCTGCCAAAGTTTGATTTTTTTTAATTGTTTTTTAATTCTCTTTGCCAACCACGGCATGATAAACATAAAGTGACACATCAGAATTATTTGAATTGGGATTTCTCGGATTTGGGAAGAATTTGGACAGTCTTTCTGGTAGTTACTGACAATTTGTGTTTCTTCCTTAAGAACTGCATGTCCTTAGGGTATTACTCTCATCAATTTCTTTTTTGTAAAAAAATTAGTCGCGATGTCCTGGCAGAGCACAAGGGCAGTTTACAGCACCCAGGGAGGCTGGCAACAGGCCCTAAGGGGTGCTATCTTCAGAAGGGTGTGACATCAGGCAGGGAGGGTCAAGCCTGAAGGACTGGGGGTCACGAGACAGGAGAACTGCAGTTCCCAGGAGGAGGGAACAAGCCCGGGTCTCAATTCCACAATACCAAGAAGATAACTCAGATGTGGAGGAATGGATAGATCGAACAATAGTACCGACTCTGGGCTGTTGGGTGGAGCAGTGGATAGAGAGCCAGGCCTGGACTCAAGAAGTCTCATCTTCCTGAGTTCAAATCCTGCCTCAGACACTTCCTAGCTGTGTGACCCTGAGCAAGTCACTTCACCCTGTTTGCCTCAGTTTCCTCCTCTGTAAAATGAGCTGGAGAAGGAAATGGCAAACCACTCCAGTATCTCTGCCAAGAAAACCCCAGAGGGAGTTGTGGAGAGTCAGACACCACTGAAATGCCTGAACATCAAAGTACCCACTCCATGCCAGGTGCTGTCCAAGGTGCCGGGGATAGGACTAAAGAGAGGAACCATCCCTCCTCTCAAGGAGTTTACATTCTGATGGGGAAGACAGGGCACATATAAGTATACAGATGTAAGGAGGATCAATGAAAAGAAATAGTATACAAGGGAGTTTGGGAAGGAGGACACTGGTGCTTGAGCTGAGTCGTGAAGGACCAGAGGGGTTCTATTAGATAGAGATGAGGAGGAAGCGCATCCCAGCCACTGCAAAGGAGTAGAGGTGAGAGATGGAATGTATTCACAAACTGTCACAAAGAGGAGCAAGACCAGTGTGACTATATGGGGTGGGGGGAGAGACACGTCAGGAGGGCAGGCAAGTGATGTCAAATAAAATTAGAAAATAGGTTGGCGCCAGGTTGTGAAGGGCTTCAATTGCCTGAGGAGTTTATATTTGATGATCCAAACAACATATTCTTCATATTCTTAGAAAAAAGATAGTGCCTGACAACACAAAGCCTTATTCACTAAATGGACCAGACAACTGAAGTTGATAGGGGAGGGGAGTAATGTGGCCAGGTCTCCACTTCAGAAAAATTACTTTGGCAGCAGTTTGTAGGATAGACTGGAGTAGAGGGGAGACCTGAGGAAGGAGACCAATTAAGAGGCTGTTGCAATAGTCAACCATGGACTCCACAACTGTGGTTGGGTTAGAAAGTGGACCTTAGCCACCAGTGACTGGCTAACACCAATTCAGCAGGTAAGAGAAGGGTCAGTAGGAAGCCTGACTTGATGTTGAGTCCCCCAACTATGGCCCTGCCCCCAGGGGTCCCAGGCCTATGGAACACAAAGACAAGCTACTATCTCTTTTGCTGTTGTCCACAGGTCAGACCCAGAGGAAGTCACAGGAACTCACTGGAGAAGGTGCTAGTCAGCCAGGGCAATTTGAGGGGGAGGTTCTAATTGTACTTGCTACTACTGGAGAAAGGGGATGAGCTGCTGAGGGCTTCTGGGTGGGTTGGGGGCCTCTGGCCCTCTCTCACCTAGAGCCACCAGGAAGCTCAGGCAATATGGCCCCACTCCTGCCCACCATGACCCAAGGAGTAGGGTCAGGATCCAAAGCCACACCCTCTGATTCCAAAGTCTGATGATGGAAAGCACAAATTGAAGCCATTATTAAAAATGACTCGAAGGCTCGGGCAGCCAGCAAGAATTCAGGAGACACAGCAAGGAGACCGATGATATGTCTCTCTGGTGGCACCTTTGGGCCCAAACTTCCATAAGAATAAAGAGTGGATTATTCCACAAGACTGAAGGTGGGTGTGTGGGGCAGGAAGTAAAGTGTTTCCTGTCTCCCTTAACTTGCCAACAGCAGCCAGGGGAAACTTCACCTGACAAAGAAAAGAATTGAGGGCAAGATGGATGTGACAGGCAGGGCCACTGAGGCAGATTATGTTCCAGCTCCGGGGTGGTGGCTCCAACTGATTAAACTCCACTTTGATAAATAAACCCTTTTGTCTTTTTCAGGAAATCGTTTGGAGGGCTTGAGAGGAATTGGCCCATTTAGTGAATAAGGCTTTGTGTTGTCAGGCACTATCTTTTTTCTAAGAATATGAAGAAAAAAAAAAAACCCTTGCCAATGCACACAGATTCTACTGTTAGGGAGCAAGGAAGAGAAGCAACGTGAGCCCAGGCATCCAAACGTAGGGTGTTTTAAGAGATAAAGCAACTACATCCCAGCATCTCAGACTGGAAAAGGAATGGGGAGGCCTTCTAGCCTGGCCAGTACCTAGAAAGGAACCCCCTCTGTGGCCTGTGCAGCAAGCAACCCATTCAGGCTCTGCTTCCCTTACCTGATCACAAGCCACTGGCATTCCAACCTCTCCCTCTCCCCTGCAGAGGTCTTCCTCCTCACCTCTCATCCCTCTACCCGTGTCGATTCTCTCCCAGGCCACACACACACACACACACACACACACACATACACACACACACACACACACACACACACACACAAGCCCCTCTTCTCCTTTCCCTATCTGGACCTCTGGTGAGCCAGTTAACTCTGCACTGTCCTTTTCTACCAAGACCCTCACTTCCTCATCATATGACCAATTGTGCCTTGCCAAACCTTGGCCTTAAATCACTCCACCATCTACTGCCTTGTCCCACACACACACACACACACACACACACACACACACACACATGCACACATGCACGCACATGCATGCACGCGCGCGCCTTCGCTGCTAAATGGAAGTTGAGAAAAATCACAAAACTGTTCTGACTGGATCCATTACAAATTAATGGTACACAAACTCAATTGGGCTCTCACTGCTGCTGGGCAATCTTTCTATATCTCTCTCATTAACTGAGGGACAGAAGTATCAAAGGGTGTGAACAGCAGACCAACTGACCACCCGGACCCAGTGTTATCAGCTACACATGTCTTTTCTAATCCCAAATTCAGGGTTGTCCATCAATCACTGCTGGGAGGACTGACTCTAGAGACCCATCCCCCACTCCCATACTGCCTCCACTTCACTGCCATTTCCCCCCACCCTCTATTTCCAGAATCCTGCAAGCACACCCTCACATTGTCAGAAATGGTGTTGGTTTTTTCCTCCTGTTTTGCACTGTAGCATGAATTGTTTTAGGCTTTTACTCTCACATGATTGTGTTGTTCATAAGATACTAGATCTGGGTTAGAAGGAACCTCAGAAAGCCCCACCCCCATTTTTTAGACTTGAGCAAAAAGCGGCCCAGAGGTCGGTCACTTATTACGTCCTTTGTGAGTGGTAGAGCTGGGAGGGAATCAAGAGTCTCTGATTCACCACCCTGTACCCTTTCCACTGCCCATAGTCCCGGAGTAGCCTGGAAAATTGTTTTATCTGGCAAAGGGTTTAATGTATCTGTAAACAAACCACTTGGAAGGAGAGAGGGACATGCCTGAGGTCACCATTCAGGCAGGGGCTGAGAAAGACTGGGAGAAAACCCAGCTTTCAAATTCTAGCCTGGAGTTCCACCCACTGAGAAGATAAAAGCTTCCTTATCCCGAAGATATTTAGATCAATGACTCTTAGCCCTTCTCTAAGTGACTCAACAATTCATGCAGACCCAGCCTTCACTGTCTCCGGACAAAACTGGAACTGAAAGCAAGAACACATTATTCTTAAATGTTATCCTGCACCTCATTTGTCTGTATCCATCTCAGCTCCTGACTCAGCACACTCATTTTGCTGAATGCAGAAGTCGGGACAGGGTAGTGGAAAGGTGCTGTACTGGACTTCAAAGGAGATCTGAGTTCAAATCCTTTCTGTGACATTTATGTGTGATGTAGCCATGGACAACTTAATTCAACAAAGATTGACTTAACTAACCTCCTACATGACAGTTCCTGGGTTCAAATCCTGCCTCAGAAGCTATACATCAGAGATGGCCCTGAATGTTTTAAGGCCATTGGAGTTAAGTGACTTGTCCAAGGTCACAGCTAGTAAGTGTCTGAGGTGAGATTTGAACTCAAGCCCTCCCAACTTCAGGACCAGTGCTCTCTCCACTGAACCACCTAGCTGCCCTATGATGAGGCTGGATGGGGGTATAAGCAGGTTGTAGAAAGGGCTTTAAATGCCCAATGGAAAGTTTCTATTTGCCGTTATATTTGGTGAAGGGAAGCCCCTGAAATCTGTTAGGCAGTAGACCAATATGGCCAGACTTGGACTTTAGGAAAATGTCCTTGGAGATGTCGTGAAAATTTTTAAGTCCGATGGAAGAACAAAAACAACAAAGTTTCCAGGCTGAAGCAAATAGGTTTATTGAGAGAGGGTTAGTCCTCCAACAAAGCCAATAGGTTTATTGAGAGGGTTTTAGCCTCCCAATAAAGCCGGTCATCCAGGCATCGCACCTGAAAGACCCAGAATTACACAATCCATGGGTTTATATACCCTTCCAAAATTTACACTTGTACAGCATTATATCATTAGTTGTGCTTCTAAAATTAAAATATATTCTTAGGAAATATGAGGAACTACCTAAATGACTATAAATGACAGCATTATGATAACAGGGTGGATCATTGTTAGGCCACTGGTCAACAGCGTGAACTCTTTATAGAAAAGTATGTCACTCGTGATTATTAAAATATAGCATTGCTGACTGCTAGATCTTGTAATATTACCTAATGCTTGACATTGGAAAATTAGGAAATATGAGAAAAGACTTAACCTTTTGACCTTATGCAATCTATATTAAATAGAATAAATCACAATTTTTAGTTAATATATTGATTATTATCTTAATCCAATCACTTATAACTATGGTGAATCTCTTATAACTAAGGGATGGGGAAAATCTCACTCACAGAGAAGAGAAAGAAATTAATGGGAGAGGTGACGGTTCTTGTCCCTTGGAAAATTCAAAGTGAAGTCGGGGAGACTGTTTAAAAATATGTAGGAAAGTTTGCCAAAGTGCTTAGCACATGTCTGACACATAGTAGGTATTTACTGAGTATTTATTCCTTTCCCCTTCATCAGAAGCCTCACATCTATGAGTCAGGGATACTTTTTTCAAGAAGATCATCAGAATATCCTGAATCCAACAATCACCAAAATCGAATTTGGCCACATCATAACAGCCAGGAAATACCTCATTAGCATCAGGGGAATCATTTCAAAATCAACTCAGTGTGCACAGTGAGATCTCTTACTGGTTCAATCAATGTTGTTGTTGAGTTGTTTTTCAAATATTTTTGACTCTTTGTGACTCCACTTGAGGTTTTCTTGGCAAAGATCCTGGAGTGTTTTTGCCATTTCCTGCTCCAGCTCATTTTAAAGATAAGGAAATAGAGGCAAAAAAGGGTAAGTGACTTGCCCAGGGTCACACAGCTAGAAAGTGTCTGAGACAAGATTTGAACTCATAATGATGAGTCTTCCTGACTCTAGACCCAGCACTCTGCGCACCATGGTGCCACCTAGATGCCCCAGTTAAAGCAATACCAAACAAGAAGAAAGGATGAAGATGAGAAGACACCAATGAGCCTCCAAAAGAGCCAACCCAACCTATTTAAAGCAGCTGTCTAAATGGCCAAATGGACAGAGATGTTTGAAGGTGAGGCAATCTACCTGGTTGGAAGTCCATGCTCATTCTACTTGTGTGACCCTGGGCAAGTCCCATTATCTCTCTGAGCCTCAGTTTCCTTCCCTGTAAAATGAAGGAGTTGGAATAGATGACCTCAAAGGTTTCTTATAGCTTCAAGTCCCCAATCTCTGTGACCTTGAAAGATGGTAAAGAAATTAAGACAACACTCACCCGGTGTCTGATCATAGTAAATGCTTAAGAGATGGTTACTGACTTGAAAGTAAAGACCTCCTAGCAGACTTTCAGAGTCTTTCACAGAAGCATCATTGATGTAAACCAGTTATCACAATAAGGTTATGTTCCTCAGTGGAAAGAGCCTGAGATTTGGGGGGAAAGACCCAGGGCTCAGTCCCAGCTCTACCATTTGCTAACCTTGTTACCCTGGGTAAGTCCCTTCACCTATTTGACTCTCTGTTTCTCATCTGTGAATTGAGAGATTTGGCTCAAAGAATTCTAAGATCCCTTCCAGCTCCAACTCTGCAAAGCAATGGGGCAAAGGCACAATGGGAACAAGGAAGAAAGCACTTGGTGGCAGGGCAGGAAGATGGCCAGAGAGCAATGCACTAGAGAGGGCAACCAGCCAGCTTTGGGGATCTCCCATCAATCAGCAGCGTAGGCCCCCAGGACACAGATGGAAGGGAGATGAAGATTGTAGGTACAGGCAGTAGAGGAGCCACAATCTTCACTTGTGGAAGGGAAAGCCCAGAACCCTGAAGCATTCGAGTGATGTCAGTACCTGTACGTGAATCCCTTGTGTGGAGACAGAGACCACCCTTGCTTCATTCCTCTTTGTCCCTATACCCAGCACAGTCTTGAGCTTGGAAAATGTTGAATTAAACTGAAATTGAATCAACAGGCACCTTCCTGGAAGTGATGAGAAGTGGGATCGCCTGCCTAGAATGAATGAGGGGGTAATGGGACAGGATGTGAGGCAGAGCCTGATACTCAGACAGCTGGAAGAAATAGGAAGAGAGTTCAAAGCGCCCAGATAATGGACCAATTAAATAACCAACCTCACTAAACTCTCTATCAAAGTGGTTCTTCTCACTTCTTGACCAAGATCATAGAATGTTATATGACCATCAATATCATCTAACAGCCAGAGCTTCTTAACCTTGGTCTATGAACTTGTTCTTCACAAATATGATGATAACTGGATTTCCATATAATTGGTTCCATTTGTAACCTCTCTGTGTGTGTTTTGTTTTTTTTTTTAATGCATCTTAAATGTATTATTCTGAGAGACCTTCACCAAGGCTACCAGAGGAGCCATAACATCAGAGAGGTGGTCTAGCCCAGCCCCTCTCCTATTACACTGGAGTAAAGTACACTGGGGGCAGAGCCATGACCAGAACCTGGGGCTTCTGACTCCCTTGTCCTATGTTCTCTCCCCCTTCCCCCAAACCCCCAAGGCCCAGCTGCTCCCAGCCCCCACCTCTGACCAAAAAAGACCACTCTACTCAGCTAGACTCAGGGTCACACAGGCAGATCAGCTGCTCACACCCCAGAGGCCCACACAAATAAATACACATGGGCCAGAGCATGGAGGGAGGGGGGCGTGACCCTAAGGGCAGGGGCCAGCTCTTCTCTGTCTGCCCCAAGAACAGAGTAGATCGAATTACCACATTTCCCACATGGTTTTGAAATCCAGAAGGTTTTCCTTTGGTTCAAGGAAAGGGCAAACCCTCTCCCTGAGCCTCCAAGAATCATAGCTGGCCGCGCTTTAAGCCAAGCCTCTCCTATCCAAGGATCATAAGCCAAATATGCAGAGTTTGTTAACGTGACTAGCGTTCCCAACCTGTTTCTATATTCGAAAACTCTTTCCATTGTATGTAATATCCCACCTCCATGACTTTGCACAGGCCATTCCCCCCCCTCCTTTCTTCACCCCCTATACAAACCCAGTTGTGACTCCCTCAGCCATGTGTTACCCAACCCCCATCATCACTTGGTATTTGTGCTTTTGTATCCACTTGGAATTTACTGATCTATGGTCTAGGGTCTATAGTCTGTGATCTAAATCCTCCCAGGAGAATGTAAACCCCCTGGGGGCGGGGAAGTTTGTCATTTTCCATGGAATTGTTGGATTTCTCCCAGGGATTTAAGAGTCAAGCAACACAGTGCAGGAGAAAGAGCTCTGCTGTGGAACCTCTCTGTGGCCTCAGTTTTCTGATCTGGGAAATGAGAGGATTGGCCCTGAATGTCCCTCCCAGCTGGAGATCTGTGAGCCCGTGACTGAACGCAATGAGTGGCCTTACTCATTACAGCCTCTAGACTAGGCCGGAAGGGATCTCAGAAGTCGTCCCTGGCTAGACATGAATTCCCTGGGGCTCTTTCCCAGACTGACTTGCACTAAAATACATTGTTTTAAGAAAACCACAATGTCCAAAACAAACATTGTTTTCCCCTCTCCCCTGACCAGCTTTAAAAGTTATCATTCTGTGGTACAGGGTTGAAATCTGCTGCCCTGCGGCAGCCTTCTTTGGGCCACTTATTCCCACCACCTCCTGAGCCCAAAGATGCCAGGCATTCACAGGACAAGCTGATGGTCAGGCTTTCTGGCCCGTCTGGCAGTGTGGGGCATGCTGGGTATCGTCCTCGTGGGGCAGCACCATGTCCATGGTCCTCCTTGTGGCTAGTCTCCTGTTAGGGGACTCCCCAGCTTTCTAGATGGTAGTGACTGCGAGCAAGAGCACCCAGAGATTTTCTGCTTATCAAATTCCTCACTGCCCCTGCCGTGGATGGAGTCAAGCAAAAGAAGAGTCTGACGGCACCAATCCTAGAGCTTCGCAGTTTAGAGACTTGCCTCATTCTCTTCCTGAGATAGAGGAAGAGTGGGATGGAGAGAGGGGGAGGAGGGAGGCATGGAGAAATAATCAATGGAAATGAGACTTCTGCTTCAGTTCAGCGTGACCTGCATTTATTCCATGCCCGGCTCTGTGCTAAGCACCGGGGATATTAAGAAAATCTCAGGACCAAGTATGCCTTACCTGATTATGGGGTATGTGGGGTATTCAAAGAGGACCGGCACCCCTGGTGTGAGGGCTGCCCAGCCATGTGTGGTGTCCACCTTCACCCAACTCTCACCTATGGCTCCAAGAAGCTGTAGCAGGTTAAGGGTGACCGCCGAGTTCTGACTGGTCAGTGAGATGGGGTAAGGGAAGGGGGTTTGTGCCAAGCGCACGAAGACATCCCAAAGTGGAATGGGTGTCTGAGAGCAGTTTGTTGCAGTGACCACAAAGGTGGCTGAAGCACTGTGGAGCTCTTAGAACGTGGTCAGACATCAGACACCTAGGTCTACTATGCTCCGGCCATCACCAATCATCCTGATTTTTGTCCTGCCACTGGACTTCAGTGATTCTGGAAGACACTTTGCCCAGCTCTGCCTTAAATCCAATTCTTGCGTGAGTCAGTGTATCATCTCATCATGTCACTAATCCTCTTTGAAAATAAAGGATAGGAGGGCAGCTAGGTGGTGCAGTGGATAAAGCACTGGCCCTAGATTCAGGAGGACCTGAGTTCAAATCTGACCTCAGACACCTGACATTTACTAGCTGTGTGACCCTGGGCAAGTCAATTAACCTGAAAGGAAGGAAGGAAGGAAGGAAGGAAGGAAGGAAGGAAGGAAGGAAGGAAGGAAGGAAGGAAGGAAGGATGGATTAAAAACAACACCCATTGTAAACAAACAAGCAAGGAGGCAATTTAGCTAAATGGAAGGGTAATGATTCCTGAACAGAAGGAAGGTTCCTCCTAGAGAGGTAAATCAAGGAATCTGCCACCTTGGTTTCATCATGAGCCCAAAGGAAATGAGATATATGTCCAAGTAATGGCACACTTGCTCATTGTTGTTTGTCCTTCGTTTTTGAAAAGGACCAATGACATCATGTCTTGACTCATGAGTGAATTGGATTTAGGTACGGCAGAGCTGGGCAAAGTGGTTACACTCACTCTCTTCCAGAGTCATCCAAGTCCAGTGGCGGGGCAAAAGTTAGGACAACTGGTGACGACCAAGGACGTAGTGGACCTTGGTGTCTCTGGTGTCTGACCACGCTCTAAAAGCTCCACAGTGCCTGATTCAGGCACCTTTGTGGCCCCTGGAGCAAGTTGTTCTCATCTGTCCGTTCTGTTGGGCGATGTCTTCACATGCTTGGGATAGCCATCACCCTAACTCACTGACCTGTTTGAGACCCACTGGTTACCCCCAACCTGGAGTAGCTGAGACAGTTCACTGGAGTGTGGCTGCTACACGTGCTTCAGCTTCTTGGAGCCATAGGCAAGAGATGGCTGAGGGTGGACACCAAAGGTGGATGAGCAGCCCTGAAGAGGGCTTGGCAAGCCCTCACGCCAGGGGTGTTAGTCCTCCTCAGGACCACCGTGAAGATAACTGAAGCTCATGATCCCGTACGTGGTGCAGAGGATGAAGAATGAAGGAATGGAAAAGCATGCATTAAGCACTATGTAGAAACTGCTGGAATATGATCTCTTAATTGTCCAGTCCAGTGGCCTTTTCTCAAACCTCATCCTCTCTGTACCCAGGGATGCTGTTGATCACTCTCTTCTCTTTAACACCCTCTTCTCTCTGGGTTTCTGGAACACTCCTCTCTCCTCATTTCTCCTCATGCCTATGTTATAGTCCTTTTCTGTCCCCTTTGCTGGACCTTCATCCAGGCCATTCTCACTAACTGTGGCCTCTGCCCTGGGTTTCCTCTCTTCTCCCTCTACTTCTTCACTTGGCGGTCTCATCAATTATCATCTGCAGCTGGTGACTCTTACATCTGCTTAGCCTGCCCTATCATCTCTACTAACCTCTAGTTTCACATCTCTAACTTGCCTGCCCATCATCTCAAAATGCATGTCCATGTCCTCTTAAACTCATCACGCTCCAAATTGAGCTCATTGTCCTTCTCCCAAAACCCTGTCCTGTTCCTAACTTCCTACAGCCATTGAGGACAACGCCATTCTCCAGTCACCCAGACTCCTAACCCAGGTGCCATCCTTGACTCCTCACTCTCTCTTGCCCTTCCCCATAACCAATCTGGGGCCAAGTCCTTCCTTCTATGTTTCAAGCTTCCTACACTTCTACCTTCCCAATAGCTCTGGTGTCTGCCCCCTTCTCTTCTCTGAGACTCCACCACCCTAATGCAGGCCCTCATCATCTCCTGCCTGGACTATTGCGATAGCTTCCTGGCCTGTGGCTGTGGCTCCCTGCCACATCTCTCCCCATTCCAGTGTCTGACACACCCCATATTTTGCCTCCTGTTCTAGCACTGACCTCCCAGTCTGAATTCCCAGTTCTATACTTGTGTTCCCACTTGCTTTCAGCTCCTTAAATACCAGAACTTTAGAGAAACTGGAGTATTGGACCAGCCAAGACTTTATGATCACCCTCTCCTCCATGCCATGGATCTTCATAAGATGATCTATGAAAAAAATACCATCTGACCTGGAAGAAGAAGCTGCTTGTGGCTAAAGCCAAGTCACTACCACTGCCCATCAGAACCCAGAGGACAGTCGCCATGGCCAGAACTCGATCAATGCTAGATCATCCAGCCATCAGTCTTCAATGGATTCTACTTGACTCCCACCTATGTTCTCAGGAATGGTCTGGCTATGTTCTTGTAATCTCCAAACCAAGAAACATGCCCAGAAATCTGGTCCAAAGGGCAGCGAGCCCTTCCCACCCCTCCCATGTATTCCTGATCCTATAGCTTCCTAGCGGGCACTCCCCTCTTCATTCAACATTCCCCTCAATTAAGACTTTATTTTGCTGATTCGATCTTGCCAAGTGACTTATCTTACCACTAACTGTATGCGGAGAAAGAATATTTTGTTCAGGAAATCCTTAACTTATGAAATGGATGGGGTGATGCAGTAAATAAAGCACCAGCCCTGGATTCAGGAGGACCTGAGTTCAAATGTGACCTCAGACACTTGACACTTACTAGCTGTGTGACTCTGGGCAAGTCACTTAACCTTCATTGCCCCACAAAAAAAAAAAAACAGACAAACAAACAAACAAAAATCCTTATGAAATGGACAAGACCGCCTAGGCTACCTAGTGGCCTGAGAAGGCCATGGGCCCAAGGAGAAACCACGGAGCCCACAAAGTGTGTGTGTGCCCTGGAAGTGTTAGAGGACCAGCCCAACTGCTGAGTTTCAAATCTGGTGATTACAGGGAAAGTAAAGTGACCAATTAATGGCAGAGCAACAATGATAATGAGTAATTGCATTCCCTTGGATTAATGTTGTTGTCCAGTCACTCAGTTGTGTCCAACTCTCTGTCACCCCATGGACCACAGCACACCATCTCCCAAAGACTGTCCAGGTTCATGGTCATTGCTTCCATGACACCATCTCTTCCTCTCATCCTCTGATGTCCCCGTTTCCTTTTGCCTTCAATCTTTCCCAACGTCAGCGTTTTTTTCCAAGGAGTCTCATCTTCTCCTTATGGTGCCAAAGTATTTAAGCTTCAGCGTCAGCATTTGACATTCCATGGAGACAGAGGTTTCCAAAGCTAGAAAGCATTTTCCTGGATAATGTCCTGAGCATGGTCCAAAGGAAGAAGGGATCCCCTACAGATGGCAAAGGACTTTGGCTAATTCTTGATAAGGGCGACATTGTGCTGAATGCATCAAACCCTGAATGAGGCCCCTCGAAATGAGTCAGCCTAACAATTCACACAGGAAAAAAATCAAATGGATGAGAAATGAGGATGAGTCAGGCCATCAGTACAAATATCTTCACCATGGACCAAAGAACAACAAGCTGGGTCCAGAGTTGAATAGGAGGAAGAAAGAGGATTGGATTCCATTGGGGGAAATCATGCCATTGTTTTAGTGCTCACAAGTTTCTCCCTAACATATGACCCTACCTTTGCCATACCAATATACTCCCAATGATGCTATGTGGCTACATCATTTGAGGCACCATATCTCCCAAAGAATCCAAACTGTGGGTCAAAGAATGAAGGAAGGTGGCATGGTGGGTGGGACTAGCTCTGGAATGAGGATTTACATGTAAGAAACAAAGACTTCATCAAAGAGGTAGGACCATAGGTAAGTCTCTAACCCCCAGTTTCCCTGTTTTTTTTTTAAATGAGTGTTCAGAGTGTTAGATAATTTTTCTTAATCTGCCCGAAATCAAAATTATAGGAAGATAACAACCCTATTATCTAGAGGTTGAATAGCAGAGCTGCTCACTTCCCCTTGCCCCCATTCCTAACCCTTCTCTATCCCCAACCCTCTGTCAGATATTATCATCTTCCACCAAGATTTTGGGGACCCTGACCATAAAGTTTTATTTTGCAGTCCAATTTTCCATGGACCAGCTGGTTTAGCAATGATTTCCACAGGAGGTTGGAGACATCTTATTACTGTTAAATCATGGTGATATTTGCCAGCATCCATTTGGGTGTCGGGGTTTTCCATTCCTGTTTTCAGAAAATGTCAACACCACCCTTAAAAAAGTGAATGTGCAGCTTGAGTCCTGCTACCAGGGAGAAATAGGAGTGTTGATTTATGAGCCCAAGGAAGCAAAGTCCAAGGATGTACTTAACTGAAGGAGAGATTGGCACACTCCCCATTCATTATCCTTTTGTGGTTTTGGGGGGGGGAGGTTGCAGGCAATAGGGGTTAAGTGACTTGCCTAGGGTCACATAGCTAGTAAGTGTCAAGTGTCTGAGGCCAGATTTGAACTCAGGCCCTCCTGATTCCAGGGCCAGTGCTTTAACCATGTGTGTTTTTTTAAAATAAAGAATGACTCTATTAAATAAGCAATGAATTTAAGTATCAAACATGCAATTGAATGGTCCCAATGCTAGCATTTAAAAAAATCACTTCCTAGGTACAATTTGGGATGGGCTTTTTTTTTTCTTTTTCTTTTTTTTTTCTTTTTTTTGCAGGGCAATGGGGGTTAAGTGACTTGCCCAAGATCACACAGCTAGTAAGTGTCTGAGGCTGGGTTTGAACCCAGGTCCTCCAGAATCCAGGGCTGGTGCCTTATCCACTGCGCCACCTAGCTGCCCCCTTTTTTTTCTCACTAATCCTTTGGAGGGCAAGGAAGGTATGGAGGAGGAATCTAGACCTGTTAGTATATTGGTGTGGGGAACTCCCAATAAGAAAACTTTTTCTATAAATTCAAGTCAACTACTTACCTGCATTCTTGGGAAAGGACCTTCCTAGGGTCATGTCAGAGGTAAAACTTTAGCCCACATCTTCTTAGTTGTACTTTAACTAGCAGGCCATGATCCTTCTCCTTCACTTATTCTTTTTTTTTTTCTTTTTGTTTGTTTGTTTTTAGCAAGGCAATTGGGGTTAAGTGACTTGCCCAGGGTCACACAGCTAGTAAGTGTTAAGTGTCTGAGGCCGGATTTGAACTCAGGTCCTCCTGACTCCAGGGCCAGTGCTCTATCCACTGTGCCACCCAGCTGCCCCCACTTATTCTTTTTTTTTTTTTTTTTTTTAGTGAGGCAATTGGGGTCAAGTGACTTGCCCAGGGTCACACAGCTAGTAAGTGTTAAGTGTCTGAGGCCGGATTTGAACTCAGGTACTCCTGACTCCAGGGCCGGTGCTCTATCCACTGCGCCACCTAGCTGCCCCCCCCACTTATTCTTAATTAGTAAAGATTCTTAATTCTTTCCTTCTCCTTCCTTCATGCCTTGGAAGAGAGGTATAAATTCTAGGTGTATCCTCTCACCTATTTACATCAGTTTGGAAAGCCTCTGGGCCTATCTGCACATGCCTGGCTCTGTAGCTTCAGAGATGGTTGAAGTTGGGGTGGCAGGCCTTGATTTCTTTCTGGGTGTTTTTCTCCTCTTTTATAACCAGTAGAGGAAAGAAAATATGACATCTACCCCATCTCCCCCCTCACCCAGCTTCTCTTCTCCAGCTCTCTTACCCTCTCATCTGTTCATTAGAAGCAGAATGGTAAAAAAAAAAAAAAAAGTAGTTAGCCCTCTCAGTATAATGCAGCTCCTTGAGGTCAGATACAAATGTTCATCTTTGTCTTTTTATCCGCAGTGTCGGGCTTACATATAGTAGGTGCTTAATAAATGCTTGCTGAACTGAATCAAATCTCCATATCGACAATGTGGAGTTTTTCCAATCATAAACGAGCAATCGGAAACTTTTGGCTCAGCCATTGGGAACCTCCATCAACACCTGCTGGGGAAAGTGTTCCATGAATGGGTCATAGCAACTTTACCTCTACTGCCTCTGTATGACACAACAGTGTTTTGAAAATCCATGCCTTTTTACTAACAACTGTTACGTTTTGAACATCTTAGGTACAGAAAAGGTGATGGTGTTTAAGGGGAGAATGAAAATGTTTCCATCGCCAGCGCCAGTTCTAGTCATCAAATATTCACACAAAGCAGGCCACAGCCATCATGCTTGGACACAAAGGACACGCCACCTTTCATGTTTCACTTCTCCTCCTTCAGCTCTACACATACTCTCCCTCACGGGGGAGTGAGCAGGCAAGGCCCTGACTTGGCACCCCACTCCATGGATGGGCACATGGGTCCTCATAAAGTGAGACCCTGGTGTACCACAAGGAAGCTCAAAGTGGGACTAGGAAGTAGAAGTTCACCATCTGATTTGTTTTACCAGCCAGAGGCTTTGATGTGACTTGTACAACCTATATCAAATTGCTTACTATCTCAGGGAGAGGGAGAGGGAGGGGAAGAAGGAAAGGAGAGGATTTGGAACTCAAACTTTTTGGGGGGGGGCAGGGCAATGAGAGTTAAGTGACTTGCCCAGGGTCACACAGCTAGTAAGTGTCAAGTGTCTGAGGCTGGATTTGAACTCAGGTCCTCCTGAATCCAGGGCCGGTGCTTTATCCACTGCGCCACCTACCTGCCCCTGGAACTCAAACTTTTTAAAAATGAATGTTAAAAATGGTCTTTTTTTTGTAATTGGGCAAAATATTCCAAATTTTTTTTAATTTTAAAGAAATAAATATGACTGATTTTTTAATCTTTTCATTATGCTGCCCTTGGATTTGGACTTCCAAGAAATCATAAGGTCAATGAGGGTGAGCACTTGATGGCTGCGGAAATGTAGGGAAGGCCAGAGACCATGGCCAGGACTGCACGGAAGCCACATCTCCTGGAGATTAAGGTGAGAGGTCAGAGCTAAGGACAGGTCCTGAGCCATGAGCAGAGAATATCCTGATCTGATGAGGCTTCCAGCTGTTGTGAATTACACAGGACTGGCGAGCTGAAGAGGAAACCAATTTTCTACACTGTCTCACTCACTTTCCCTTGTCTCTCATCCCATAGTCCTGAGCGTGTGCTCAGGACTCCCCCTGGTCACCCCTGAAGACATGGAAGGGTAACCAGAAGGAGGTTGAGGAGACAGAGGTCTTCATTCAGGAGCACAAGTTCTATTTTCCTCCCATATTATGATTTTTTACATAGTCCAGAAAAGAAACAAAAAGCAATCGCAACAAAAACTCTGCCATCACAGTACTTTCAGTAGCCAAGTCCTGGAAATACCAGAGGCTGAGCAGAGTGTAGAGAGTGCAGCTGGGACAGAAACTCAGCAGCCATTTACAGTCAAAAGATTTCATGTTTGTTTTAACTTGGAGCAATATTGCATTTCATTCACCAGTTTGTTCTTAGACGCAGCCAAACCGCCTAAGGACACTGCCAGGATATTTTGCACCTAAATTTCGGTTACCTGGACTGAACCCCAAATGCTCCACCCCTGTAAGCCATTTAATCAGAGATTAAGTGGATTATTCATTTGGTTAGACTTTGCCCATTAGAAAGACTCTGGGGTACATCTATGTTCTTAAGAGGAGTGGAGCAGAAAGAAGTAAAAAGAGTAGGATTTTGTCTTGGCAAGAAGCCTTGGAAAGCTCGAGAGAAGGAACAAAGACTCTCTGCCCCCCGTCACTGTGATCCGGAGGGTGCCGGAGAGCTTGGCTACAGCTCCGTCCCAACAACTTAACAGACTGTGTGGCGTGTATTTCACATTAACCTTGTTGGGGCCATGTTGGAGATATTTCGGTTTATGTTTGAAAAGGGACAGTTTTCTTTATCTTAGTCCATAGTGTCAGCTCTGGTTCAGGGGAAGATAAGTCCCAAAAGAAGGTGGGAGCTCCTTCCCAATAGCTTGAATGGCCAAAGGATAACCTGTTGCCCGCAAATGAAGCTGCCAAGACAATGGGGCATCTAGCCCAGATCTTTTGCAAAGGGGTTCTGGGTGGCTTTAGTGCAATAAATCATTTTGGAAAAAGAAAGATGACTGTCTCTCATCTCATCCCAGGCAGGTTGGAAGCAAAATGCTCTTCCCTCCACATCACAGAGAAATTGAAATACACACATCTGGAGAAGAAAATTGGATGGTGCAAGAGACGGCTTCCTGCTAAAAAAGGAAGGGCCATTCAGCAGGAGGAAAGCTTGCTTGCTCCCAACCAGGCCAGGGGAATGAGAGTCAACATCAGAGACAAAGTCTCTCCCTTCAGAGCATATCAAACCCCAGGTCAGGGAGCCATACATGGCATACATCAACTGATCATCTGGGGAAGAGAATGAGATACCATCCTACAAATTTAGAGTGTTCAGCAAAAAAAAAAAAAAAGAAAGAAAAAAGACTAAAGGCAGCTGCTGCACCCAGGTAAGAGGGCTGCTTCTGGGTCACTCCAGAGGATAGGGATTACCAAGGAGAACAGGGAAGAGATGGAACAGAGAGCCTCCATCGATGAAGTCAGCTAATATGCAGCAACAGAACAAGAACAAGAACAACAAGAGCAAGAGCAAGAACAAGAACAACAAGAATAAGAATAAGAACAAAAACAAGATAAATAGAAAGAACAACAAAAGCAAGAGCAAGAATAACATGAGAAAGAAGAGCAAAAACAAGAACAAGAGCAAGCACAAGGACAAGAACAAGAAGAGCAAGAACAAGAACAAGAGTAAGCACAAGGGTGGGGCAGCTAGATGGCACAGTGGTTAAAGCACCGGCCCTGAATTCAGGAGTACCTGAGTTCAAATCCGGCCTCAGACACTTGACACTTACTAGCTGTGTGACCCTGGGCAAGTCACTTAACCCCCATTGCCTGCAAAAAAAACCAAAACAACAAAAAAAAGAGTAAGCACAAGGACAAGAGCAAGCACAAGGACAAGAACAAGAAGAGCAAGATCAAGAAAGAGAACAATAAGAACAAGAGCAAGAATGAGAAGAACAAGAATAAGAAGAGCAAGAGCAAGAACAAGAAGAACAAGAATAGCAAGAGCAAAAGCAAGAACAAGAACAAGAAGAGCAAGATCAAGAATGAGAACAACAAGAACAAGACCAAGAACGAGAACAAGAAGAATGAGAAGAACAAGAGCAAGAACAAAATCAAGTACAAGAAGAGCAAGGACAAGAACAATAAGAACAAGAATAGCAAGAGCAAGAACAAGAACGACAAAAACAAGAATAGCAAGAGCAAAAGCAAGAACAAGAACAATAAGAGCAAGAGCAAGAACAACAAGAGCAAGAGAAAGAACAACAAGAACAAGAGGAAAAGCAAGAACCAAGACAAGAACAAGAACAAGAACGAGAAGAACAAGAGCAAGAGCAAGAACAACAAGAACAAGAACAAGAGAAAGAATGAGAACAAGAAGAACAAGAGCAAGAACAAAATCAAGAAGAACAAGAATAAAATCAAGAACAAGAAGAATAAGAGCAAGAACAGGAACAAGAATAACAAGATCAAGAACAAGAATGAGAAGAACAAGAACAAGAAAAGCAAGAGCAAGAACAAGAATAACAAGCAGAACAAGAAGAGCAAGAACAAGAACAAGAGCAAGAACAAGAACAATGAGAGCAAGAACAAGAAGAGCTAAAGCAAGAACAAGAACAACAAGAACAAGAAGAGCAAGAACAAGAAGAGCAAGAGCAATAAGAACAAGAGCAAGAACAAGAATGAAAAGTAATGCTGGCATTTATAAATCTCTGAAGGGTTTAGCAAAGAGCTTTACAAATGTTACCTCTTTTGATACCTTGGAAGTATCAACCCTGAGGTAGATGCTATTATTGTCCCCATTTTATATATGAGGAAACTAAGGCTGAGAGGTTACGGGACTTGCTCAGGGTCATACACCTAGTAAGTGTATGAAACAATGTTTTAACTCTGGTCTTTCTACACCAAAGTGCAGCATTCTATCTACTACTCTATCCCAGAGGGCAGCTAGGGGGCACCAGAGGACACAGAGCACTGAGCCTAGAAAACCTGAGTTCAAATCCAGCCTCAGATATTTACTAACTGTCACCCTGACCTACTCACCTAATCTCTCTGTGCCTCAGTTTCCTCACATGTAACATTTGAAAAATGAGGATAACACTGTCCTCCCAAATATGTTGTGATAAAAAATGAGATAATATTTTCAAATTATTTTGCAACATTAAAGTGTCACATAAACACTATTATTATTCATTTATTATTGTTATATCATCCAGCATAAATAGATTAATGAGGGCAAGTAGTAGTAATAGCAGTAGTAGTAGTAGTAGTAGTAGTAGTAGTAGTAGTCTTCATCATTGTTGTTGCTATTGTTGCTAGCATATAGATAACACATACTATGTGCTAAGGGCTTTAGACATATTATCTCATTTGATTCTTACAACAACCCTAGAAAGTAAATGATATTCTCATTTTACAGTTGAAGAAACTGAGGCAAACAGAGGTGTCTAAGGTAAAATTTGAACTCAGGTCTTCCTAACTCCAGGCCCATCACTCTGTGCACTGCCTCACCTAACTCTCTGATGACTAGAGCACATAATATGTGGTAGGAGACAGAAGAAAAGGTCAAAGGCATGGTACAAACAGGCAATTAATCAAAGGAGAAATTTGCAAAAAGAAGAGGCACCAAAGTAGGCTCCATTTGTGGGGGAAGGGCAGAAAGAAACTATGGTCTTTGAATGGAATATAATCATGTAGGAAAATGTGACAAATATGAGGAATTCAGAGAAATGTGGGAAGCTTTGTAAGACCCAATATTAAGTCAAATAAGCAGAATCTGGGGAATGATGTATAGTGACCACAACTATGTAAATGAAAAGTCTTGAAAGAGAGCGGACCCCTGGAAAGTCCTGGAAAGGAGAGGATAAAACGTCACTGCTGCTCCTGCTCCTCATCAGAGAGGTGGGGGACTACTAGAACCAAGTAGGGCATACACTGTCAGACAAGGTTTCTGTAGCAGATTTTGTGTTTACTTGTTTTTCTTTGCAACAACAGAAAGTTGGGGGGTGGGGTTGGGCTAATTAAAGATAAAAGGCATCAATACAACATTTTTTAAAAAGAAGAGATGGCAAATGGGTCCCCATTCTTACAGACACCCTATGCTATGGTAGAGAGATTAGTTCCTTTGTCAAGAAAAAGGAGTATTTGATAGGCCTCTACATGACAAAGATAAAAAAATCCAGGCCCATCTCCTATGCCATCAGTATCGTATCACAGATTGAGAGCTAGAAGGGACCCTATGGGCCATCCCGGTCCAATTCTCTCATTTTTCTTTAGATAATGAAACTGAAGCCCACTTAAGCAAATTGGCCCAGGGTCACACAAATCATAAATGCTGGGAGGAAGGGAGGGTCTGGTGTCTAGGTTTCATAAAAGGAGTCCAGGTTTTGGGGGGCTTTTTTATCCTGAGATGAAATAGCATCTTCTAGAGCTTGAGAGAATCAGTAAGATTCATCTGGGGCATCCTCCTAAAACGAAGATAAGCAACTTTCATCAGCACAATGTTTTTTTTAAACGAATGATAAGCCCTAAATAACTTTTTCCAAAGGAGATAGGGCTCGATACGAGTTAGGAATGACCATAAGTGATGGTGCCTAATTGGGGATTCTGACATGGGCTCATTAGTGTTAGGGTTAGAAAATGGAGTTAGGCTTCCCTGCCTAACCCCCCATGCCTCACAGTCTGATCCCCCTTCCTTCCTCTCCAGGCTCTGGACATCACATGCCCTGCCAATTGACCTACTTGCCACTCCCTACACACAGTATTCCTTGTCTTGCCTCTGGTTCTATGTCCCCCGTGACTGGAATATATTCCCTTCTCTCCCACTCTTTTTTTTTTTTTAATTTTTTTTAAGTGAGGCAATTGGGGTTAAGTGACTTGCCCAAGGTCACACAGCTAGTAAGTGTTAAGTGTCTGAGGCCGGATTTGAACTCAGGTCCTCCTGACTCCAGGGCCGGTGTTCTATCCACTGCACCACCTAACTGCCCCTCCCCCGCTCTTATAATCTCTACTTCAACTGAAGGCTCAGCTCGGTTACCACCTCCTCCAGGAAGCCTCTCCTGATCCCCCTGGTGGCTACGGTTCTCCCCCTCCTCAAATTCTCTTATATTTACTTTTCTGAATATGTCATATTCCCCCATCAGAACATAAGCTCCTTGAGAATAAACATTGATTGGCTTTTGTTTTGCCTTTGCCGTCCCCCCAAAGTGCTCCTCAAACATCTTATTGTGTCGAAGACGTGACACCAGGTTCTCGAAGTTTCTGCCAATAGAACGCAAACTGAGTCTGGTTCTATCACATGGGAAGGCATCAAGTCAGACCCAGGGCGACAGACTCAGTCTCTTTTCCAAGGATCAGCTTAGCTAACCTCAGAGAGACGAGCATCCACAGGCTGGTCACCCAGGGATGACACTCGTTGGCCATGGCAACCCATAAAAGAGGGAAGGATGCAAAGTGGTCCTCTGTCTTTTTGCTTCTGCAGCAATGGTGTCAAGAAAGTGAGCAGAGGGTGCTCACTCATAAGGTTTTGGGACTATCGATAAGCTTTAACTATTGGTTCTCTAATGTGAGAACTTCTCAGGGTTGTTGTGCACGGTGCCCGGCACATAGTAAGCACCCCATAAATGTTAGTTATTGTCGGTATTGATTGTCCAATGACCAGTAAGTGGATAAGAGGATGAAGGAACTGAATCATCTCAATTCTAACATTCTTACTACAAATGAAATCAAAAGATAGAAGAGAGAAAGGGCTCAGAGGTACTCACTCCTTAGACAAAGAAAGGAGTTGGCTGAGTGGATTTTATTAGTGCAAATAATGAATCCCCTGAAGTCATCCCATGTATTCAAATTCTTTTTTTTCTTTTTTCTTTTTTTTTTTTTTTGCAGGGCAATGAAGGTTAAGTGACTTGCCTAGGGTCACACAGCTAGTAAGTGTCAAGTGTCTGAGCCAAATTTGAACTCAGGTACTCCTGAATCTAGGACCAGCGCTTATCCACTGCGCCACCTAGCTGCCCCCCATGTATTCGAATTCACACCATTCAAAGTTACAATTATGGGAAAAGATGGTCATCGGTTCCAGCACAATGGAAATATGCTGTACAGATTCAAATAATGCAACCACTTCACAGGATTCATTAATCATACTAATTGGGACCTGGCTAGAAACCCCAAAGCTTCAAGAAATCTTTCATGGGACATCTGGTCATAATGATGATAAGCAATTATGAAAAGATCAATAGTAAAAATCATTGCAGGTTATGCACCAACATCAGTTGCTGAGGATGAGGGGTTTGAGAAATGGCAGATCTTAATAGGACTCTAAAAATCAAATCAGCACATGGTATTAAACACAATGACTTTTGGGGGTTTTTTGTTTGTTTGTTTGTTTGTTTTTTAGTGAGGCAATTGGGGTTAAGTGACTTGCCCAGGGTCACACAGCTAGTAAATGTTAAGTGTCTGAGGCCGGATTTGAACTCAGGTACTCCTGACTCCAAGGCCAGTGCTCTATCCACTGCGCCATCTAGCTGCCCCCACAATGACTTTTTAAAGGCATTTAATATGTGCTAGGTACTGTGCTGAGGTCTGGCGATACAAATACAAAGACTGTCCCTGCTCTCAAGAAGCTTACATTCTCCTGAGGGAAGACTACACAAAAAAAGGAGTTTAAAGAAGGGGGAGATGAAAGTCCCCCAAGAGGGCATGGCGAAGGAGTCCAGAAAATGAGAGACACGGTCAGGAGTGGCGATAGGTGGGAGCCAGAAAGGTGGGAAAAGGTGAGGAGGGAGAGTTATAAGGATCAGTATGTTTCTGGAAGAAGAAATGAGAGGCCCAAGACTTGGAGATTACACAGAAGTCTTATGCTTCTGTGTCCTAAGCGATTTCTTCAAAAAATTAATTCATAGGGGGCAGTTAAGCGGCACAGTGGATAAAGCACTAGCCCTGGATTCAGGAGGACCTGAGTTCAAATTCGACCTCAGCCACTTGATACTTAGTAGCTGTGTGACCTTGGGCAAGTCAGTTAATGCTCATTGCCCTGCAAAAACAAACAACAACAACAACAAAAATTAACTCATAGGCACAAGACAAGGAATAAAATTGACTACATTTTTTTTTGTTTTTTTTTTCTTTTTAGTGAGGCAATTGGGGTTAAGTGACTTGCCCAGGGTCACACAGCTAGTTAAGTATTAAGTGTCTGAGGCCGGATTTGAACTCAGACACTCCTGACTCCAGGGCCGGTGCTCTATCCACTGCGCCATCTAGCTGCCCCTCAAATTGACTACATTTTTAAAGGACAGGAAAAGTCTTATTGACATGGGAGTTAGCCCTGAGTCAGTTGTCTGGGCACACAATCAGCCCATCAATGTGTGAGAACTAGGATAAAAATTTGTAATAAACAAAAACAAAGCACAGTAATGAGAAAAAGATTTGCTATGCAAGAAAGGAAATGTAACCTTGAATTATTTCAATAAGCGACTGGAAATCAAAAAATGGGAAATGGATGGCAGACATTGACTGACTATAATAATTTCAACCAGAATTTAAACAAATATAAATCAATTGCTGGAGCAGCTAGGTGGCACAGTGGCTAGAAAGGCAGACCTGGAATGAGGAAGACTCCTTTTCCCAAGTTCAAATCCAGCCTCAGACACTTTACTAGCTGTGTGACTCTGGGCAAGTTACTTAACCCTGTTTGCCTCAGTTTCCTCATCTGTAAATTGAGCTGGAGAAGCAAATGGCAAACCATTCCAGTATCTTTGCCAAGAAAACCCCAAAAGGGGTCATAAAGAGTCTGACACGACTGAAAAACCAGCAAACAACAAAAAATTAATTGCTACAACCAAGATAACAAGAGTTCAGAAAGCATCTTAGTCAGCAAACATTAGACTTTCTTGCCAAATGGAGAGAGAGAAAGTTGCCAAAAGCTAGACCAAGTTACAATAGAACTCATTTGTAAAATCTTAGGAAGCAGGATGATGGATGATTATGAGCAATGTTGTCTCACAAAGCGGAGAGAAGCAGTGGAGGTAAAACCAGTCTAAAGAAAGCTTGGTAAGACATCCCATTAAGCATTCACCCCAAGAGCACCCGAGGATGAAAACAGAAAGACTAAAGACAGAAGAAAAATGGGGGGAAATTGCAAAAGTTACTACAACAAACTGTTTTCTCTTTCAAGGATGATGGAACCACCACACTGGGACCCGAACATCACAGTCCATGAAATGCTTATAGAAGGAGAAGCGGCACTAAAAAGAACCAAAATGGGCAAAGCAGTGAGATTGGATCAGGTGTATACAGAAATCCATTCATAAGGCACTGTGCTTGTGAGAGCATTGGAGAGACTGACTTACAAGGTCTAAAGAAGGGAAAAAAATCTCAGACCTTATTGCTTCCCCCCAAAACTGGCCAAGAAAACATTAACGACTAGTAAGCTCTATGCCTGCTCTCCCATCTGTACAATGTCTTTGTGAGGCTCGTCTTTACATACACAGAGACTATGCCCAATGACAGTATTAATAGGGAACAAGCTTTTTCAAGCGGTGTTTGCCAATGGCCCACATCTTTACCATCTCACAAGTGACATAAAGAGAAAGACCACCCAAAGTCTCACTGTGATCATTCTTGGCTCATTGTGAATTTGCCCCAGGAAAACACAACACTTCCTGATTGGCTCCTTTACAAGGGCTCTCCCATCCAGACATCAAGATCATCCGAGATTCCCTGGAGGGATCCCAGTAGAAATAACCCAGTTCACTGACCCTCTGAGAGCAGACACTAGGCAAGGCACAAAAGGAGACGAATGTTCACCACAAACGGTAGCCACCGTGATGGAGGAGATCCAACACAAGGTCCAGCTTGAGAAGGGGTTAGTTCCCTTTGGAGGATCTTGTTTGCAGAGGATAGTATATTGATTACATCAAGCCCCAAGACATTGACTAGAAGAGAACAGTAATCACACCAAGGAGTTTGGCCTGACCAGCTACGCTGAAAAAGACCTGATAGATCATGTCTACGGTCCAGACGTCAACATGCATCTGAATAACATGAGCCTCTAGAGCTTCCCTAACCCTACTATGTGCCAGGCACCATACTAAGTGTTGAAGATACAAAGAAAGGTAAAAGACAGCAGTAAGTGCTCTCAAAGACCCCAGAGACTAATGGGGAGACAATGTCCAAGCAATGGTTTGTACAGTGCTTTGAGGTTTGCAAAGGGCTTCAGACGTATTGTCTCATTTGATCCTCATACCAACCCTATGAGATCGACTCCAATGCATTCCCAATGTTACATATGAGGAAACAATGCTGGAGGAAGGTTGAGGTTAGATATCACAGGGTCACCCAGTTTGTAAGCATCTGAGGTAAGATTTGAACCTAGGTCTTGCCACAGGCTAACCTTCACACCAGGTGGCCTTAGAAAGAGGTGTCACATGCTTGTCTGTAGACTAGGAACTAATCTACATATTGGAGGGGAGAGGCCCTTCTAGAGGGGCTTAATCTATGAGAGAGAGGGAGGGAGGGAAGGGGACAGAGGAAGCCATTGAGGGAGAGGTCAGGAATAGCTCTTGTTTTATATCCTGCCGATAAGATCCTTGTTGAATTGTTCTGTCATCAGGGGATCATTGTCAGCTCTCCAGGAGTCAGGAGAAGATAAAGTCAGATAAAACTAGAAATATCTTTCAGGGGGTATCTGCCATGGCCACCCTCGGGGATGAATTCATTCGACACCAGAGGCCACTGGACAAATTGAGTGCCAGCGGGTGTCTCAGACTGGGGCTGGGGCTGTTGGTGGCATTCTCTGCTTTTGACTGCTTCAGCAGAGGGAGAAGTCAGCCTGGGCCACAGTGGGGAGAAAACAAGACAAGTAATAGGGACAGCTTCGTCTTCATGGGCTGCCACACCATGCAGTTGGACAATCTACAGAGCATGTATGTCTTGGTAAGGCCCGGAAAATGCACAGTGGGTGCGGCCCACAATTGAAGCAAAAGAAGAGAGGCAGAGAAATGGCCAATGGGGAATCGTCCAGCATTTTTCAGGCTTCCAAGTTTCTCTTTGAAACCTGGGTCCATCTTTTAAATGCAAATATTCTTCCAGGGATGCTTCAGAGCTGCAAGTCATAGAATTCTGTGGTCTCCAAAGAAAGGGCATGCAGGATAATCCTAAGAGCAATGGTGAACATAAATTATACCACATTATAAATGAGGAATTAGACAGGAGAAATATCAGAGAGATCTGTGACTGGGGGAAACATGGGCAGGTCATGTAGCAAGAACAGGGGATCACTGCTGAGCAGCCTGTGTATTGCACTGGTTTCCACACAAGTCAACTCAACTAGACAAGAAGCATTTATTAAACACTTGCTATGGACCAGGCATCATACTAAGTACTGAGAATACAAAAAAAAGGTAAAAACAGTCAGTCAATGCCGACAAGGAATTCACATTTTAACAGAGGGGACAACACACACATCACAACGTATGCAATCAATGTCTAGAAAATACAAGGAAGGCCCCAACATGATGGAGGGACTCCTTGTGGTGAATTTATGGGAGGCTCTGGACAAGAGCTGCTTAGGATGGACAGAACTGGGTGGGTGGTGATCTCCATGTTGGTAGGGAATACCACCATCAGTCCCGTCTCAGACCCATTACATGCATACCCATAAAGGGAACAGTGGTAGTAAGTAATGACATACTTAGTGGAAAAGCAACCAGAGCACTGGAATGACAGCCAGAGTCCTAGTCGGGGCTCTCCCATTGACTCGGATGGCCTGAGCTCATCAAAGATTCTTGGAATCTCAGAGTAGGAAGGGATTGTAGAGGTCATCTAGACCAACTCATACCTGAACAAGAATTCCCACTCATAACCTACCCAAAAAGTCATGCAGTCTTTGCTGGAAGATCTCTGGGGAGCAGGAAGCCACTATGACCTGGGACACCTCTTCCACTTTTGGAGAGCTCTAATGGGTAGAAAGTTTCAACCTAAATTTGTTTCTTTTCCTCTTCCACCCATTGTTCCCTTTTCCACCCTGGGGAACCAAGCGGAGAAAGCGTGATTCCTCTTCCACGTGATGGTCACTGAAATACTTGAGGACAATGGACAAGTCATGCAGCTAAATCTCCCCTGTCCTATGTGGTGTGATCTCCAGGTGCTTCACCATCTAGTCTACCTTATTACGGATTCTCTTCAGCTCAATGAGGTCCTATATGTTACGCCCAGAAATATCATCTCACAGTGCATGACTAGAAATGTAATGCCTAGAGCAAGGGATGTCATCATCTCCCCCTACCCTGTCCTGGCCAGACCACAGCTGGAGTATAATGGTCGGTTCTGGGCAGCCCATTTTAGCAAGGACACAGGGTCCCTGGGGTGCATCTGAGGAGGGCTCCCAAGGATGTCAAGGATTGGCCCCAAGAACTGTGGATTGTCTAGTATGGAGAAGTCTGGGCATGAAGGGGCAGGGGGGAAAGATAGCCCCTTCATTTTACAGATGAAGAAACTGAGGCTGAAAGGTTACATCTCTCCCCAGGGTCACACACCTAGTAAGTATCTAAAATGGGATTTGAATTCAGGTCATCCTGACTCTATCCACTAGTGAATGGCTTCTTGTTGACCGTAACAAATACCAGAGGGCATCAGCCTGAATTTTCCAATCGGTGGCATGAGAAGCACTAACCAATCTTTAGTCAGCATATTTATAAGTAATGACGGTACCACCAAGAACACAATCACATTCCTCCAACACTGAGCTTGCCCATTTGAGGTCCCCAGGCAGCCTCTAACTCTGCGCCATATCTTTCTTCTCCCTTTCCAAGGGGTGTAATCTGTCCCCGGCGAGACAGTGGCGCACATGAGTCACGCGGAGTGCTCCCCTTTTAGACGGGCCACAAGAGCTGACAAGAGGAAAACATTTCTGGCCAAGAGGCTCCTGATATTCCTGGTCTCGTGTCATGGACAAAGCACGCTGGCACAGCTCGGCATGTCAAGGCAGTGCTGTCCATATCTAATCCCAGCCTCTGATGAATCAAGGAGGCCTCCCTTTAATCATCATTTTTCTGTGGCTTCACATTCTCTATCAAAAGAGGCAGACACCAGATAAGTAGCTTCTCATCCTTTTTCTATTGAGTGGCATCATTTCTGGAGATCCCTGATTCCCCAAACTGCTGGGGACTTCTTTCCACCTTGCCCCCTCCCCCACTCCCACCCAAAAAACATCCTTGACTTGATGTACTTCTTACGTAGAGATATTTGTATAGAATGTAAGCTCCTTTCTCTTTTTTTTCTCAGTCTTTGTGAGCCCATACCGTGTAGCAATTCATTGGTATAAAGAACTCCCGGGGCAGCTAGGTGGCGCAGTGGATAGAGCACCGGCCCTGGAGTCAGGAGGACCTGAGTTCAAATCCGGCCTCAGACACTTAACACTTACTAGCTGTGTGACCCTGGGCAAGTCACTTGACCCCAATTGCCTCACTAAAAAAAAAAAAAAAAGAACTCCCTGAGGAGAAAACCCTCTGTTAAAGCAAGTTGGCACCTTCTCTGCCCTGACCGCTGGAAGGTTAAGGAATATGACCGGGGTCCCCCAGCCGGGGAGTGTGAAGGACAGACCATGGGCCAAGGTTTTGCTGGTTCTACTCATGAAGAGAATCATCTAATCAGATACTCGATAGATTTATTGATTGATTGGATTCAACTGGGAACGCTCTAATCAGAGGATTCTTGGGAATCCCCTTCCCCAAAGATGGCTATTAAGTCAGCTTGGACTTTCATCTTGCAGTGAATATATAAAAATCATCTTTTTTCACTCTCTGCCCAAAGAAGTTCAAAGCAGCAGCATGTTTAACTAAAAAAAAAAAAAATAAATGGAGGGGCAGCTAGGTGGCACAGTGGATAGAGCACTGGCCCTGGATTCAGGAGGACCTGAGTTCAAATCCAGTCTCAGACACTTGACACTTACTAGCTGTGTGACCCTGGGCAAGTCACTTAACCCCCATTGCCCAGCCCAAAAAAATGGAAGCAACTTAAATGTCCAATAGTAGAAGAATGGTTACATAAATGGTGGTACAAACACAATGGAATATTATAAAGGCTCTAAGACAGATAAGTATGAGGAACACAAAGAAATCTCGGAAGAATTTTATTAAATGATGTAAAGTTTAAAAAAAAAGCAGAATGGACCAATCAACAAGCATTTATTTATTAGGCACGTCCTCTGTGCTAAGCCCTAAAGATACAAAGCCAAAATGAAATGCCTTCAATGATAGCCAACATTTATAGAGCAATTTAAGATCTGCAAAGGGAAATGTTAACTCCTCTGTTCCTCACTACAACCCTGGGAGGGAAGTGCTGTAATTATGCTCACTTTACAGATGGAGAACTGGGGCAGACAGGTTAAGTGACTTGCTCAAGGTCACACAGCTAGTCAAGGTCTGGGGCTGGAGTTGAACTCTGGTCTTCCTGTACCACCAACTGACTCAAAAAGCTTCTATTTTCCAAGGAATATTAGAAAACATTCCCCTGCCACACATGAGCCCCTCAGAAATACTTGTGACTCTGACTGATTTACTTGCTCAGAACCAGACTTTCACTTCACTTTAGGGACTCAATCTCCAAACCGTGTTGCCATTTGCCCTCTCCCTTTCCAGGTCCCCTTTATACACTGCCTTCTCCCATCAGGATGGAGGATCTGCCAAGGCAGGGACCACCCTGCTTTCTTGTGAGGTATCCCCAGTGCTGAGAGCAGTGCCTGCATACAGAAAGCACTCAATAAATGCTTTCCCATTCACTCATTCATTCATCCAACCACAGATGGTAGGGGCAGGGACAGCGTGTGATTTCAGCGATTCGGGTACGACTTTTACTACTGCAGACGTGCAGGTTCTGGTTCTAAACCTACAGTCTTGGAGTCTGCTCTCTACGTGATTTCCCCAGAGGCGGACAAGCCCACAGGCCTAAGAAGCTGGACTTAAAGAAAGGTTTTCTAGACTCTGAGGTCAGCCCTCCATCCCATAGACTACACTGACTCAACTGCTGCAGTCTAAGAGAAGAGAAGGAGAGTGAACGGACAAAGGGTTCTGACCATCACTTGGAGGATGCGACTAAAAGTCCTGGTGACACTTTGTGTATTTAAATTCATTATTTTTACTAGAGAGTTTCTGAGCAAATTCAGTCAATTGTTTTTATAGAATTAATATTTTTTATTAAAATCATTGGTTTTATAAAACATTTAGTTTTTTTCAAAAGGAAGAGAGAAAAATCTTATCTTTTACTTGCAACCATTCACTCCAGGATTTCAAGCGTTTGCAGTGACTTCATCAGTCCCGGTAACTGCTTTTCTTTTAAAACGCTGGGAGCACAGGCACATTCCAACAACTACTTACAACATCATTACAGTATTTTGCACCCTTGTTTGGAATTATAGTTTCCCATTTTGTTCTACTTCATTCATTCATGTTATCAGCCCCTGGTAAGAAGGCAAAAATCCAGATCATTAAACCAATTCAGTTCAATAAACCATGTGCCAAGCACTGTGCCGGCCCCTATGGGAGACGGCTTATATAAGGGCACTGGGGGTTGGGGTGGGGGAGGAGGAAAACCAATGGGCAAAGTCAAGGAATAGCAATTAGGCTGATTTGGTATAAAATACACCTGGGAAGACAGGCTGGAGCCATATTGGAAAGGTCCAGAAACACCAGAAATGAGGAACTTAACCTTTATCCTGCAGGCAACACGGCGGGGGGGGGGGGGGGGGGGGGGGGGGGTCGCCGCTGAAAACTTCTGAGCAGGGTAGCAACATGGTCAGACCTGGCTGGGCTTTAAGAGAATTCTGGCCCCTCTGTGGAGGATACATTAGAGGTAGAACCCACAGAAGTGGTATTCATGAACTCACATTGCCTTCCTTCACTTCACAGCCCAGGTAATCACTCGATTAAGAAGCATTTATTAAGCACCAGGTAATCACTCAATTAGGAAGCAGGTATTAAGCACCAGGTAATCACTCGATTAGGAAGCATTTATTAAGCACCAGGTAATCACTCAATTAGGAAGCAGGTATTAAGCACCAGGTAATCACTCGATTAGGAAGCATTTATTAAACACCAGGTAATCACTCAATTAGGAAGCATTTATTAAACACCAGGTAATCACTCCATTAGGAAGCATGTATTAAGCACCAGGTAATCACTCGATTAGGAAGCATGTATTAAGCACCAGGTAATCACTCAATTAGGAAGCATGTATTAATCACAATGCTGGGCATTATACCAGGATCTGAGGAAACATTCTAGCACTAATTCACTTTTCCAGTCTTCAGATGAGTATCTCTCTCACTGATGCAGTTGCCTGGCAGCAACTACTCAAAGACAGCTCCCCATTCCCTCTCACCCCTTTTGCCAAAGCTCAGAGAGACTTCATATTTATTATCCCCACCCCACTAACAGGATTGCCTTTCCTGACTCACCCCCTACTTACCTGTGGATTCCTCCCACAATGAAGCAACACTGAGTCCCAAATGCATTTTTTCCATCTTTAACCTGGTGCAAAAAGAGATGCAAAGGTCTCTTTAATATAATTGGCGGGAGGGGGGGGGTGATATTGGAGTTATCCATCCCCCCAAAATTTCATTTTATTGTTTTACCAAATTAATAAGAATTTATTTTTTCTTTTTCTGTTTCTGTCTCTCTTTACATTTCTTTTCTTGCCCAGACCTTTATTTTTTTCCAAGTTCATGTAAAGATAGTTTTTAACATTCACTTTTGTTAGCTTTCGAGTTCCAAATTTGTCTCCCACCCTCCCTTCCCTCCCCGCTCCTGAAGCCAGCAAGCAATTTGATATAGGTTATACATTACAATCATGTTAAACATATTTCCACGTTAGTAATACAATTATTTAAAGCCCTGGACCTTATTATTTAAAACCTGTGCTCCATTTCTATGTGATGCTTGTCAATTGGATCCTAGGATCTGAGATAATCTGACCCTGGAGTTTTCTGGCTGGAAGGGATGTTCCATTACCAAATGGGGTCTCTACCGAAAGGATATGGTAGGTTAGGGAGACCTGAGTTCAAGTCCTACATACAAAATATTTTCCAACATCTATTCCACTGCCCTTCTCTGTGACCAAGAAAGAACTAGAAAATAACAGAATGGTTATGGGATCGAACCAGACTGGTTCTTAAGAGACAAATCTATACTGAGAAGAGATAAAAAGAGAAACTAAATGAATCAGGTCTCATCTCAAATGCATTAGAAGAGGAACAAAGAAATAGGTCAAAGAAGAAAAGAAGAGCAGAAATAAATAGAAAAGCAAATCAAGGGGCAGCTAGGTGTTGAAGTGAATAGAGCACTGGCCCTGGAGTCAGGAGGACCTGAGTTCAAATCTGGCCTCAGACACTTGGCATTTACTAGCTGTGTGACCTTGGGCAAGTCACTTAATCCTCACTGCCCAACCAAAAAAAAAAAAAGAAGAAGAAGAAAGAAAGAAAAGCAAATCAATTTTTAAAGTTAAATTACCAAATAAAACAAGTTATTTTTGCAAAGATTGAAAAATTTGGTAAAATGTAATGATAAAAATAAAAATTATGAAAATTTAAAATCTTAAAAGTGATATTATAGAGAAACAAAACCATCATCAGGAAACATTATATTCTCCTATTAAATGACAAAACAGTAACTCCTGAAGTGTAGCCTGCTGACCCCTGTAGGGCATCTCTGAGATATTTTTATAGAGTCCATGAGGGCAAAGCTATTCTCACAATGATACTAAGATCTTAATTTCTGATATGGTCAATGTCTATTGATAGACAGCTCTTTGGAGGGGTCCTCAGTCATTTTTTAGGGATACAGGGGTCCCAAGAACCCATACGCTGATGAATTTGAAAACTTAAAAGAAAGGGAGGTTTGCTTGTGTAAGGGGATATGGATGGACCTTAGCCAAAGTGGCAGGAATACCAACAGAAGCCAACATTTTGCCCATGCCTTCCAAAGTTCCTTTTGCTTTCTGGAAGCTTATCACTTCAAGCAATTTGCATGGCTGGATGCTGGTTACCAGGGGCCCTGGCCGGATTTGAAAGAGCAGATGAAAAGGGGTGTACCATTGTTATCTCGCCAGCCTCAGAGAGGCATCATAGCTGGAAGTGCTGACTCGTAGGGCTGAGTGAAAGAGGACACGCGTTGAAGCCGGGGACAAGAAAGGGGTGAGTAGAAGCCAGCCATCCTGCTCAGCCAGGAGGGAAGGCTGGGAACCTTCATTGGAGAAGATTAAGGCATGGAGTATCACAGCTTGACAGGTGCCTGAGCTGGCCAGTCCAAGGCACCTATACTAAAATACTAAAACACACAGCCTAACAGAGAGGTGACAGACCCGAATGGCAGACCAAGTGTGATATAAAATTATTAGAAGGGCCTGAGTTTTGACCCTGGTAAGTTGTGTCCCTGATGTTTACCTCTTCCTCTGAAAGAGAAATCTTTGCAGACTGAGTTTTACTCAGCAAAGATCAGCACTCATGACATAATTTACTAAAGAATCTTAAAAAAACACCTGTACCTTTAGAGTCATGTATGCCCAGCCCCCACCTGCACCCTCTCTATAAATTTGACCCTATAAATCACCTTATTTTGCATAAAGGAATATTGTTAGCATGCTCGTACCCACTCCTAGAGAGGGGCTCAGCTACTCCTGGAAAGTCCCTCGTACAGGGGCCAATAAAGACCCAAATATTCTTTATCCAGAGGCTGCCGGTAAATCCCTCTTACAGAGGCTGAAAGGGATTTAATTCCAGCCTCATCAAAAAGTCCCTGGAAAGCCTCTTCCCCAGGTGGTTCAATCACCTGCAGCTGGAAGGGCACAAAGATTCCTGGGAATCACGGCTGTACTCAGAGGAGACTGGTCCAAGAGTGTGTCTGACCCTGACCGTGCCCCTCTCACTGGGTTGGTGATTGTGTCATCTTGCTGTTATTGCTGTTAGCGATTTCTCCCCCCCCCCCCCGCCCCCGCACCCCCAAGGCTGCTGCCTGTGTCCAGATGCCAGGCCCAGGTTCCCCTTGCTGAAGGCTCAGTCTAGAGTGCTGAGTCTGTATTTCCCGGGAGTCTTGCCCCCTGACAGCCCATTTCCAGAACAATGAAACCTCCATTTCTAGGCACAGCCAATGCGGGGATCTGTTTTATGGGACTCTGGATGTATTTGCTTTACTTTCAATGGATGAGGCAGGAGGCAGGAGGGATAGAAAGCCAATTCTTGTTCATTGAGAAAATAAAATTTAAATGAAAAGAATAAGCGCGGTAACACTTTCCTCACCTGGTGGCAAAGGCCAAAGAGAGGGTGAGGCTTCAGCAGATGACAACTGTCAGAAATGACGCAGAGTGGGCAGCTAGGTGGCGCAGTGGATAGAGCACCGGCCCTGGAGTCAGGAGTACCTGAGTTCAAATCTGGCCTCAGACACCTAACACTTAGTAGCTGTGTGATCCTGGGCAAGTCATTTAACCCCAATTGCCTCACTAAAAATAATAAAAAAAAGACAGTTAAATAGTTTATCAACGAAAATGCATTTATTAAGTGCTTACCAGTCAAGGTAGTGGCTCCAAGAAGCTTGGTCAAGCATCGAAGATACCAAGGCCACCCACTGCATCCCAGGATGTCACCAGTCATCCTGACTTTTGTCCTGCCACTGGACTCCGATGACTCTGGAAGAGAGAGTGAGGCCGATGACTTTGTGCAGCTCTGCCTCACTTCAATCCAATTCATGATTGACTTAGGTCAAGACATAGCCTGGGATGTCACTGGTCCTCTTTGAAGACAAAAAAATGAGCAATGACGACAACCAGCAGCCAAGCATTAGATTTCAGGCTCAGGCATTAAGTACCCTAGACGACTTCAAACCCAAGTTTCACGTCTGACATATCGAACTAGCAGTTGGGGAGGGCAGTTTCAGGAGAAGGAATAAAGTTGGAAGCCGGAGATGAGGAAGTAAAACCAGCAGGCATGGAAAACTCCGCCTAAGACTTGGCTGTGAAAAAAGAGATCAAATAATTGGAGAGTGGGAAGGATCTTGGCTGCTGTAAACAAAGGAATCCCTGGTGGATCTAACAGCCTTTGCTCGAAGCCTCCAGGAAACAGGAACCCAGCCCGTCTCGGGGTGTTCACTCCACTTTAGGGCAGTTTTCCTCCCGGAGTTTTCCTGACTTGGAGCCTATATCTGACTCTACAACCTCCACCCAGTTCTCCTGGTTGTGCCCTCTGGGACAAAATGGTACACATCTAAACCCTCCCCTATGTGACAGACCTTCAAATGCTTAAGAAACAGCCGTCACATCGGCCCAATCTTCCCTTCTCCTGGCTATGTTGCCCACCCAGTTCCTCTAGCCATTACTCAGATGACCCTTCATCACCCTGACCACTTTTCTCTAGAACTCCCCAATTCGCCAGCACCTTTCTGAAACCACAGAGCCCCAGAAAACGAAACCCGAGATGCTGCCCGAGCAGGGCAGAATATACTGCGCGTCTATCATCGCCCTATTCCTGGAAGCTGGGGCCCTCCTCACACACTAACTTTTGGGGCTATGGCATTATAAACACATGTGAAGTTTGAAGTCCATTCAAATGCCCAGCTCTTCTGACCATGCCCCCGTCTCATGGCTAGGGATGGATTTTTGTGCATGTCTGTGATCAGGTACAAGATATTACATTTCTCCCCAGTAAATTTCATCTTATTACATTTAGTGGAGCAACTCAATGGTAGACTGCACATTTTCTCCAATCCTACAACCTCCCAAACTTCTCCAAAATAGACATTATGCACCAGCAATAAAAACAACTCCAGCTGTCTCTGTCGTCTAGGACACCAGGAGTCCAAAATAAAGTTTTTTTTTCAATCCCCCCAAACCAGAACTGATGCTCGATGACCCTGGGCTCCGTCAGCGCCCCCCCCCCACCTCCCACTCCATCAACATCAAGGCTGCACTAGCAGATCCAAGGACACAACTTACATCAAAATCCTGTCCCTGTACCCCAGTCCCCCTCTTTCTTTCCCTGCTCCAGGCTGCAGAAGTCTGCCTAAACCTTGAAAGCCAACTTGGCCAGAGTCCTCCAGGAGAAAAAGCCTTCTAGTGACTGCAACTTGGAAGCACCAATGCTGCCAAGCAGGCTCTCCAGAGGGAAGGGGACAGGTCACCAGGACAGGACGCTGTGAGTAACTGTGGAAGTCTAGCACGTCTGACAGAAGGAGCACAGGGTACAGCCAGGGTCGGTTCTGACCACCCCAAAGTCAACTGAGGCAGAGACCTAGACTGGTGGACCATGAAGTGCCCACTGTGGGAGGAAGTGGAGACACTTTGAGATCTAATCCCCAATGAAACCACCACCATCACAGGGGAGGGAGTCAGGAAGTGAGCGATAAGGAAAGTAAGGGGGTGGGAAAGAAAGACTAAAAGTACCAACGATTTCAGGAAGTAGAAAGCTCTAAGACCTTGAAACACAAACAGAAAAATCAAAGGGAAAAACAGTAACAGTAAAAGGAAACACAGCCTCCAGACCTGACCTCAGATATCTACAAATAAATACTGCAGAATAAAGGGAAATGTTCCAATACCTGATGTATATGAGGAACCTGTATAATTTGAGGAGAACATGGAACCACAACACACTGTTCCTGAGTGATTTAAAGGAGAAACGAGAATTATGAGAGCAGAATTTATGCCTGGCACAGCAAAAATAATGAGCAATATAGAAGAACTTAAATCTGCAGTGGCCTAACCAAAAGAAACTAAAGAAAGAATAGACTGGGAATATAAATACACAGAAATGAAAGATGACTTAGAAGAAGAAAAGCAAAAATCAAGAACGTTAGAAAATCTGTTCAAAATGCAGCAAAACATAAGGATCTTGAAGCCAGGATGTGAAGAGACAACTTAAAGATCACACAGCTCTCAAGAAAGAACCCAACAAGATAAAATACCATAATACCATAATGAAAGAAATAATAGAAGAGATCTACCCAGAACCTCTGAAAAAAAAGAAGAATTCTAACTCTCAGATCACCTCTAGAAAAAAAAATCCCAAGGCTGCAAACTCAAGACCCATAATAGTTAAATTTAACAATTCAATTCAGAAACAAATTCTGCAAGTCATCAGGAAAAGATCTTTAAATACCAAGGAAAGGATGTTAGAATAATGCAAGACCACGCCACAACCCACCAGAGGGGATGGAACAGTGCGCTCTGAAGAGCACTGGAGCTCAGGAAGCAGACTAGGGAGACCTATCCTGTAAATCTGAGCTTAGCCATAAAGACAGATGACTAGCTGACTGAAAGCCGTGCTGCACACCCCAGGTCACCCCCAGCGCCCCATCTTCTCGATACCCTGCCTCCTACAGTCCCCATCCTTCTGGAACCTCACCCTGTGTTCTCTACCTCTTGTCTGGGAACAAAGACCAAAGCAACACTGCTTCTGGAAAAGCCTGTCAATCAATTCCTCTGGGGCCTCACTCCCCACTCAACACCCCTCCAACCGGACAGACTCAAACAGCCCACTCCCCTGTACGTATGGTCTCTCCTTTCAGAATGGAAACTCTTCAGGGCAAAGCCTGTGTCTCTTTTGGATTTCTGGGTGTAGGGTTTAGCACAGTGCTAGGCTCCTAGTAAGTATCTAATAACTGCTTTTCGGTCATGCGCACATTCAGAACAAAGATGACCGACTTTGTTACTTAGAGCTCCGACTCACAGAGTTGGAAGGGACAGAGGAGACCATTCCAACTCCTCCCTGACAAGAAATCTCCCCCCAAACAGCCCGCCCTACAATTGGTCATCATGATTTTTCTTGAAGACCTTTAGGGAAGGGAAGGCTATTAATACCCAAGACTGCCCTTTGGGTAACTAATTAAGGAAGTTTTTTCTTATATCAAACATAAATCTGGGGGCAGCTAAGTGGCGCAGTGGATAGAGCACTGGCCCTGGATTCAGGAGGACCTGAGTTCAAATCCAGCCTCAGACAGTTGACACTAGTTGTGTGACCCTGGGCAAGTCACTTAACCCCAACTGCCTCACCAACCCCCCCCCCCAAAAACAAACAAACAAACAAACAAACAAGAATCTGCCTCCCTGCAATTCCTCCTTGTTTCTGGGTCTGGCCTCTAGGGAGATGCAGAAAAATGAACCTAATCCCCTTTTCCAGAAAAAGTCTTTCAAATACTTGAAAACCGTTGTTATAACTTCTCCCCTCCTACCAACACCCTCCAAATAAAGTTTCTCTTCTCTGGTTCCTCCCTTTAACCTGTTATTATCTGAGAAGCACCTCTTGAGTTTTAGTACTGATAGGGTTAACATGTTGAGCCTTGAAAGCTCTGATTGTTAGGAAGTTTTTCCTTGCATTGGCCATGGTATTAAATATGCCGAGAACAGCTGTAAGACTGGGGAAAAGAAGACATTGGAGAAACAGACAAAATATTTTAATTTGTAGATATAGTAACTATTCCCCCCGAAGGCTCTTTCCTTCCCCATCGGGATAATAAATGAACTCTGCAAGACTGCGGGTCACAAAATAAACCCACACATATCATTTCTACATAAGAGGGAAGTGCCAGTAAGGGATATGTTTATATGTAGAAGGAAGAGCTCCATGATTACGGAGAGCCTAGCCTCAATCAGATATGTGATCTGCTTTGGAATAAGGTGGAGACATCTCTATTGAACCGACTAATGAAAAGTATTTAAACAGAGCTATACGTGTGCAGTAGACAGAGCGCTGGGCCTTGAGTTAGGAAGACTCATCTTTCTGAGTTCCAATCTGACCTTAGACTTACTAGCTGTGTGACCCTGGACAAGTCACATAAATCTATTTACATACATCAGTTCATCTGTAAAAGGAGCTGGGGATGGACCACTTTGGTATCTTTGCCAAGAAAATCCTCAGTGAGGTCACAGAGAGTTGGGCACAACTGAAAACAACGGAACAATATATGTCAATACAACACAATAAAAACAATAAATGAGGGCTATAATGAGACTTGGAAGGATTTACATGAAATAATATCAAAAGAAAAAGAATCATCACTACGTTGACTGTACACTAACCCCACCCTTGCAGGGCCAGGCCATTCCTTTTCCTACAAACTCCCCTCTATTGATGTAAATTGGCACCTTCACTGCAATAAAAGTCTGAAAGTTGCCTAGAGAACTGAGCGATTAAGGACCTGCACTGGGCTACACAGAAAGTTTGTGTTGGAGGAGTGAATTGAATGCAGGTCCTCCTGACTTTGAAGCCAGCTCTCTAGCCATTCTACCCCACTGTCTCTCTTACAGACTAGATAATAAACGAGTCCTACTGCCTGGTCACTGAGGAAGAATTATGGAAGAACATGTGTAACAGGCAGGCACGCACTAGCTGAATGAGCACAGATGGGTCAAAACTGTTCAAGGGAACATCCAGTTTGAAAACATCATGGAAACACTGACGTACAGAAGAAAAGAGGACTGGGCTCAGTGACTGTGTACAAGCCCAGCTGGCTGTCGGGAGCAGCCGAAACAAGGCCCAGAGAAGGGGCCACACCGGTTCCCAGGAAGTGCTGGTCCTTGCATGCGGGCTCCTTTGAAAACAACAAACTCCCTTCTGTAACTAAAAGAAAAAGAACAAGATGGATGGCTTATAATGTACCATTGTCAAATTAATAACTGAGAAAACTGTGTAGGGGCCTGATGAGGGACAACTATGGATAGAGGGGTAACAAAAACAGGGCCCCAGAGAGCTGAAATAGAGCGCGGACAGCATCATCTCAGGATGTGTTCCTTCAACAATGGCCATATCCCTACCCTCAGCAGCAACCAACTCTTCAGCAGTGTAGAAGCTTCTCACTGTACAGGGGCATACTCTCCCAGCTCCCCTCCTCTCTCCATACTTTGCCCCACTTACAAGAATCCTGGCTATGGCAGAAATGTTCTGTGAAGTCAGGAAGGTACAGACAGAGATACAAAAGTATGTATGGGCAGAAAGCCTCCATTTCCTGGTCAAAAAAAAGGAGATGTGTAATCACCTTGTATTTCATTTGTGTGGATTCTGTAGATATTTTCCTGCACATACTCACAGATTTACATGTTTTCTCCTCAGGATTATAGAGATTGTTTCCGTGTGTGTGTGTGTGTGTGTGTGTGTGTGTGTGTGTGTGTGTGTGTGTTTCTATTCCTTAACACTCAGCACAGGTGCCTGGTACACATAATGGGAAAGGGACTGAAGCTGTGATTTCATTCAAGTACAGACCTCCCAGAGGAGGAAATTCCCTCCACCAATGCAGTCAGCATCTTCTCTGTAATTTAGTCTTAGAAAGTTATTTAGAGCACTGAGAAGTTAAGTGATTTGCTCAGTCCCAAAGTCAAAGGGAGGAAGATTTGAATTGAACCTTCCAGCCCTAAATCTATGATCCTCTGACAATGGGCCATAACAGAAAGGAATAAGAGCCAAAGTCACAAAGGAAAGGATGAGGAGGGTCAGTCTGTGAGGTGATGCTGCTGTACATAAAGTGGCTAAGAATCCTTGATGTTTACTCATTAGGGGGTGGATATGCCTGAGTTAACAAGGGACCAGCCAAGAAAGAAAACTGCCACCATGCTGTTCTATTGATACTACTTCATTTCTCTTTTTTATATCTCTATCCCTCCCCACTAACTTACTAACCCCGTCCAAATAAAAGTCCTCTCTTATAACAATAAGCATAGTGGAAAAAAAACAAATTGTCACATTGGCTGTGCGTGAACACACATGTCTCTTCTTGTTCCCCACTCCAACCCCAAAGGAATTTCTCCTACTCAATTTTGGTCACCATCTTTGTTTTTCTGCTGGCTACAAAAACAGCTTTCAAAGACTTCAGAACTCAGATCAGAACAGTGACCAACCACGACTCCAGAGGACCCAGGATGAAGCATGTTACCCACCTCCTGGTGGTGTTTCCAAGGTGCAGAATGAGACATAATTCTTTGGACATGACCAAACTAGGTATCTTTTTTGCTTGACCATGCACACCTGATACTAGGGTTTGCTTTTTTTTTTCCAAAGAGGGGAAAAACGAGGTGGCAGGTGGAGAAAATAAATGCTTGGGAATTGAAAAAATAAAGTTCATGAATGAATGGATGGATGGATGGATGGATGGATGGATGGATGGATGGATGGATGGATGGATGGATGGATGGATGGATGGATGGATGGATGGATGGATGGATGGATGGTTTTCCTAGTTCTGCCCACTTCACTTTTCATAAAAGTCATCACAAGTTTCTCTGAATCAATCATAATCATTGTTTCTATGGAACAATAATACTCCTTTACATCCTTCACAGTTTGTTCAGCCATTCCCCACTTGAAGGACAGCAACTTCATTGCCAACTCTTCACTACAATAAAAATGCTGCTACAAATACTTTGATACATACAGGATCTTTCCCTCTGTTCTTGACCTCTTTGGACTATATGACTAATAGTAGTATTTTTAAAATAAAATGGCATTTTTATTTTTTCCAATTACATGTAAAAACAATTTTTATAATTATTTTAAAAAATTTTTTAATTCCAAATTCTCTCCTTCACTCCCTCTCCTCCCCCCTTTCTGAGACAGCTAGCAATTTGATATAGGTTACACATGTGCAATCATGCAAAATGTATTTCCATATTAGTCACACTGTGAAAGAAAATGCAGACAATAAAAAACACATAAGAATTGGAAAACAGTATGTTTTGATCTGCTTTCAGACTCTATCAGTTCTTTCTCTGGAGGTGGACAGCATTTTTCAACATGAGGTCTTTGGAATTGTCTTGGATTACTAGATTGTCGAGAATAGCCAAGTTATGCACAGTTGATCATCGTACAATATTGTTACTGTGTGCAGTATTTTCCTGGTTCTGCTCCCTTCACTTTGTATCAGTTCATCTAAGTCCTTCTGGGTTTTTGTAAAATTATCTGCTTGTCAATTATTACAGCACAACAGTATCCCATCACAATCACATACCACAATTTGCTCAGCCATTTCCTAATTGGTGAGTATTCCCTCAATTTCCCATTCTTTGCCACTCCAAAAAGAGCTGCTATGAATATTCTTTAATAAATAGGGCTTTTTCTTTTTTCTTTTTTATCTCTACAGGATACAGACCTAGTAGTTGTCTTGCTGGGTCAAAGAATATGCACAGTTTTATAGTCCTTTGGGAATAGTTCCAAATTGCTCTCCAGAATGGATGGATCACTTCACAGCTCCACCAACAGTGTATTAGTGTCCCAATTTTCCCACATGTCTTCCAACAGTTGTCATTTTCCTTTGCTGCCATAGTCAATCTGTTAGATTGATGTGGTACCTCAGAGTTGTTTTAATTTGCATTTTTCTAATCAATAGTAATTTAGAGCATTTTTATATGACTAGAGATACCTTTGATTTCTTCATCAGAAAACTCCCTGTTCATATCCTTTGACCATTTCTCAATTGGAGAATAGCTTTTATTTTTTATAAATTTTACTCAGTTCTCTATTTGAGAAATGAAAACTTAGATGGAGACACTATAAAAAAAAATTTCCCCAGCTTTCTGCTTTCCTTCTAATCTTGGCTGCATTGGTTTTATTTGTGCAAAAACTTTTAAATTCAATATCAAATTATCCATTTTACATCTTATAATGCTCTCTATGACTCATGTTTGGTCATAAATTCTTCCTTTATTCATAGATCTGACAGGTAAAGCATTCCAAGCTCCCTTATTGTCCTTTCTGCCTAAATTATGCATCCATTTTTACCTTATATTGGTAAATAGTATAAGATGGTGATCTCAATGTAGTTTCTGCCAATCTGTTTTCCAGTTTTCCCAGGAGCTTTTGTTAATTAGTGACCTCCTGTTCCAAAAGCTTAGATTTTTGGGTTTATCAAACACTAGATTACTATGGTCATTTATTATTTTGTATTGTGTATCTTATCTATTTCACTGATCCACCATTCTATTTCTTTGTCAGTACCAGATTGATTTGATGATCACTACTTTAAAATACCGTTTGAGGGGGTGGCTAGGTGGCGCAGTGGATAAGCACCGGCCCTGGATTCAGGAGTACCTGAGTTCAAATCCAGCCTCAGACACTTGACAATTACTAGCTGTGTGACCCTGGGCAAGTCACTTAACCCCCATTGCCCCGCCAAAAAAACAAAACAAAACAAAAAAACCCCAATAAAATACTGTTTGAGATTTGGTATGGCTAGGACACCAACTTCCTTCAGATATTTTTTTCATTAATTCCCTTGATATTCTTTGACTGTTCTTCCAGATTAATTGTGCTATTATTTTTGTAGGTCTAGTTTGATTGGTATGGCACTGCGTAAATTAATTTAGGTAGAACTGTTATTTTATTATATTGGCTCAGCTCACCCATGAGTAATTAATATTTTTCCAATTGTTTAGATCTGATTTTGTGTGAAAAGTATTTTATCATTATGTTCCTCTAGTTCTGTTTGTCTTGGCAGGTAGACGCCCAAGTATTTTACATTGTCTACAGTTATTTTAAATGGAATTTTTCTATTTCTTGCTGCTGAACTTTTTTGGTAACATATGGAAATGCTGATGAATTTATGTGGGTTTATTTTATATCCTGCCATTTTGCTAAAGTTGTTAATTATTTCAATTAGTTGGTTTTCTAGGATCGTCTAAGAATACTATCATATGGTCTGCAAAGAGTGATAACTTTGTTTCCTCACTGACTAATAATAGTATTGCTGGGACAAAGAATATGTACAGCTTAATGACCTTTTGGTAAAAGACTGAATTGCTTTCCAGAATGGTTAGACCAATTTACAGTTCCACCAACTGTGTATTTATTTACCTGTTCTCCCTCTACCCTTCCAACAATTGTTATTTTAAGCTTTTCTCATCTTTGCCTATCTGATGGGAATATCAGAATTCTTTTAATTTTCATTTTTCTTATAATTAGTGACTGAGCATTTTTATATTACTATTGGTAGCTTTCATTTCTTCATTTGTTTATATCTATTGACCACAACTATTGAAGAATGGCTCTTTATGTATTTGTACAAATTCTTTATAACATCCTGGATATCAGACATAAATTAGAGAAATTTATAGCAAAGATTTTTCCTAATTAAGTGTTTTCTTTCTAATTTTAGCTATGTTGATTTTTTGTGCAAAAGTTTTTCAATTTAAGGTAACTGAAATTGTCTGTTATATCTTGTATGATCACTTCTAGCCTTTGTTTAGTTAAGATCTTCCTCCTTTACCCCATTTCTCTAAGTTCTTTTAAGTCATATAACCTTTTATACTTAAGTATTTGGAGCTTAAGTATATGGTATAAGATCTTGAGCTAAACCAAATTTCTGCCAGAGCACTTTCCATTTTTCCTTACAGGTTTTGTAGAATGTGAAGTCTTTACTCCAGCAACTTGGCACCCCTGGTTTGCTGAACACTATGCAATACCATATTCAACTTTTTTTTTCTTACATTCACCTCATCTGATCCAACTTTCCTATTTTTTAACCATTACCAAAGAGTTTTGATGATTATTGCTGCAGAGCATAGTTTGAGATATGGTTACTTCCTCCTTCATTCCTAATTTTTTCATGAGGCTGGGGATTCTATGCCTGGGCTCCCCACTGTAACCCGCCCAACAGATGGGTATTTTAAAACAATTTCATCCATACTCTGCAGAACATTTGGCATCAATTTTGTTACTGAAAAAGTAATCATCAAAGATACCTTCCATGAAACAGTCAAGGGATGTGGGGGTGAGCCAACACAGATCATCAAAGAAAGCATGAGAACCCTGGGAAGGGAAATTGCTTCTCATTTACATAGCCACACCATCATTCATCGAAGGATAACACCAGCACTTTCTAAATTCATTCCTTTTCTAGGGGTGAGAGTGCTCTCAGAAGGCACATAGATATGGAAATATTTAGATGCTTTACATGGAACAGTAGGTTCCAATCACATTTGACTGGTCACCTTCCGATACCTTTGGCAAAAGTAGGAACATTAGCATTAAGTGCCTGAGCATAACTTCCAAATGTCAAAAAGGAGCTCAGTCATCAGAAATGACACCGGATCAAAGGATGGAATGATTTGATAAGAAGAGTGTAAGAATACTTGTTAAGCTGGCATAGATGATGAATAGTCATCTGGAATCAACTGGAAACAGTTGGTGTTGGAGGAGCGTGGGAAGACAGATGCATTAACGCATTCTTGGTTCAACGCCGGGATTGATCAAATTGTTCTGGGAAACCGTTTGCAAACATGTGAGAAAGGTGACTGAAGTTCTTAGCCTTTGACTCGCAGATCTTACTATTGGACACATGACCAAAGGAGGTCCCATATAGATCCATAATTTATTCCAGCATTTTTGTGATAGCAAACAACTGAACAGTGGGTAACTAGCAATTGAGGAACAGGTGAACAAATTTTGGCATATGAATTTCGAAGAATATTATTGTCAATGAATCAATAAGAATTTGTTAAACCTATTATATGCCAGGCACTATACGAGATGCTGGCGTTACAGATATAAATGAAATGGTCCCTATTCTCAGGAGGCTTCCAGTCTATCAGAGAAAAGAACATACAGACATACATAAACACAAATATATACAAAGGAAATCTAATGTCATCTGGAAGAAGGAAATGCTAATGGTTAAAGAGGAGGAGGAACGATGCCATGTAGTAGATGGAGCCTAAGCTGATGTTTGAAGAAAGCTAAGAATTCTAAGAGGCAGAGGGAAGGGAAGAATCCATGACAGCCATGAGGGACAACAGTGCAAAGGTACGGGGATGGGAAAGGGAATGAAATGTGACGGAGACAGCAAAAAGGGTAGTTTGGCTGGCTGCAGAGTGTGTGAAGGGAGGTGATATCTAATATACCTACAAAGGTAAGTTAGAGCCACATTGTGAAGGACTTAAAGGCCATAAGAAAGCCCTCTAAATAAAAATGAATGTGAAGAATTCAGAGACAAGGGAAGAGATTTTAATAGATGCCGATTGAAGTAAGAAGAGAATAAACGCAATGACTGCAATCGTGAATGGAAACATCAGAGAACGCCCAACTCAAGTTCAGTAATTATGGCTTATGGGGCAACTAGGTGGCGCAGCAGATAAAGCACCAGCCCTGGATTCAGGAGGACCTGAGTTCAAATCCAGCCTGACACTTAACACTTACTAGCTGTGCAACCCTGGGCAAGTCACTTAACCCCCATTGCCTCACAAAATAAATAAATAAATAAATAAATAAAAATAATTATGGCTTATTCACTGCAATTATCCATCTCTTTGCAGATGATACAGATGTTCACATCCTGTCCCTATCTCTCTCTTAAGCCCCAGTTGCACATCAACTACTGAGGGGATCTGTTGAACTAGATGTCTGAGAGTCATCTCTGAGCCAACCTGTCCAAAACAAAACTGTTTCCCTCTAAACCCACTCCTTTCCTAGACTTTCCTATTTGAGAGATGGGTGGATAATCTTTCTCCCCCATTATGATATATATACATATATGTATACACATACATACACATATACACATATATCTATCTTGCTCCATTGGAATATGAGCTCCTTAATGGCAGACACTGTGGCTGGGTGTGTATACATATACACACACATATACATACATACACATAGAGAAATAGGTGGTGCATTAGAGCACTGGCCCTGAAGTCGGGAGGACCCAAGTTCAAATCTTACCTCAGATACTTACTAGCTGTGTGACCCTATATCCTGCCACTGGACCCAGATGGCTCTGGAGGAGAGAGTGAGGGTGGTGACTTTGCACAGCCCTGCCTCACTTCAATCCAATTCAGTGAAAGTCACGACATCACCTTACGTCACGGTCCTCTTCGGGAGCAAAGAACAAACAACAAGCATCCATACAGATATTGGTGGTGGTGGTGACGGTCCTTCGTTCTCCAAGAGGACCATGACACTGGGGTCATGTCATGACTTGCACTGAGTTGGAAACGGCCCCAGAGGCAGTGGGAGTCCTTGGCCTTTTTAAGCTAAGGTCTCTCCCAGCTCCATATACAGTACAGCTGGATGGTAAGACACTGGCAGTGGAGGAGGTCAGGGAAGACCTTCAGAAGGTGGCATTGGAGCTGAGGGCTGAAGGAAGCCAGGGAAACTAAGAGGCATAGGGAAGGGGGAGGGGAGAGCCAGGGAGAAGGCATGGAGTCAGGAGACAGAGGAGTGCCCTGTGCAAGGAAGAACAAGGAGGCCAGTGCTGATGGACCAGAGAACATGGAGGGGACACTGGCAGGAGCCTGGAAAGGGAGAAGGGGGCTGGGTGGTGAAGGGCTTCCAATGCTAGCCAAAGGACTTTATAGTCACTCCGAAAGGTAACCAGGAGCCACTGGAATATACTGGTAGGTGGGCAGGTGACCGGCAGCTGAGCAAAGGGCAGAGTGAAGTAGGGAGAGACCCGAGGCAGGAGCCCAGCCAAAGGGCCAGCGCGTCATCCAGACCGGGACACAAGGGGATGAGGGTCCGCATCGAGTGCACTTGTGTGACGGAGATAAGAGAAGAGATGCAGGGCATGTTACGAAGGTAGAAACGACAATATCTGAGAACACACTGGCCACGTGGAGTGAACACGAGTGGTACGCTGAGGAATGAAGATATACACCTAGAAGATAATGCTGGGTGCCTGCAAGGAAGTCATAAGGAAGCTCAGAAGAGGGCAGGGTTTGAGGGGAAAGATAATGAGAGGTCTGTGGGCACCCAGCTCAAGATGTCCAGTAAATGCCCAATAGGTGATGTAAGACCAGAGGTCAAGAGAGAGGTTAGGGTTGGAAAAATAGATCTAAGAATCACTGGTATGGAGATGGACTGAGCCCACAAGACCTGATGGAATTACCCAGTGAGAGAAGAGAGAGAAAACAGAAGAGGACCCAGGGCAGGCCCTTGAGGGACACCCACAGTTAGTGGGCACGCACCCACAGATTGAATCAGTCACCAAAGCTTGCTGCTTCTACCTCCACAACTCCCAGATCCAATGCCCACCTCCCAGCAACCAACACACTTTGGCTTTGCAAGAAGTTCAGGTGTCCTTGGAAAAGCCCCCTAACGAGGGATGAGCTAGATCCCTCTCATCCCAGGCCCCCAGCTTCACAGCTTGAGCAGGGGCTTTGCTCCCTCTCCATGATCCCCCACGCCCAACGGATTGTCGCATTTTGTCATTTCTGTCTCAACGTCTCTCCCACGTGCCTTCTCTATCCTCACGCGGCCACCATCTTAGTCCAGGCCCTCATCACCTCTCCCACTTGGACTATGTATGGCAGGGCCTCATCTCAAGCCCCTCCTCACTTAGGTGCATCTTCCACACGGCTGCCAAAGGGATCTTTCTAAAGTGCAAATCTGACCGTGTCTTCCCTTTACACAAGACTCGAAGGGGTCCCTAGAATAAACAAACTCTCTCTCGAGGGGTTTTCAACCTTGGCACCCAACATTTCTTTCTTGCTGTCCTCAGACCTTTGTCTAGGTCGTATCCCATGCTCTCCTTCCTCATCGCTACTTCCTAGAACCCCTCATTTCCTTCACGACAGCTCAAGCAGCTTCAGCAGAGTGTTTCCTGATTTGCCCCAAATGCCGGATTCCTCCCCAGTCACCTGGTACTTCATTTGGACGCATTCTGCTTACATTTACCCTGCACATACTCACAGGTGTACATGTTCCAGTGTGAAACAAGCCTTGGGGGGATTACAGGTTGTTTGCCCTTTTTGTCTTCTTGCTCCCTAACATTCAGCACAGTGCCCATGGACTTTCCAGAAGAAGAAACTCCCCTGACCATAATTTACAGTCTTAAAAAATTGTTTAGAGCACTGAGTGTCTGCCCAGGATCACAGGTCAGTCTGTGTCAGAGGTCAGACCCAAACACAGGTTTCTTGACTTAGAAGCCAGTTCTTTATCCACTATGCTACACTACCCCTTCCTAGAACACAGTAGGCACTTCATAAATGCTTGATCATTTGCCTGACTGGTTGATTGCCAAGAACAGAGCATTTAACACACCTCTTGGCTCTGTTGAAAAGTCAGAGGGTTGTGGGCATGAAACATACCATGGGTTAGTAGGCCTGATTTTGTCACTCCATCATGCTTAACTGTTCTTCTTTGCTAAGCTGGGGGAAGGTCAGAGGGGCAGGGTGTGACTATAAAAGAAAAAAAGGCATCAATTTTTAAATGGGAAAAGACTGGAAGGAGACTGGTGAAATCAACCAATATCAAGCACGTTAAGCACCGACACTGTCAAATACTGTGCTAGGCGCTGGGGCTCCAAAAACTCAAGTGAAACAATCCCTCCCCTCAAAGAGCTTACATCCTAACAAGGGAGACAATATTTCTGTCCTGGTCTGTGGCTGGACAGATGAGAGTATACAAGATGGGACCACCCATTCATGCACTAAATCATTCCTCTTAAATAGTGATTCAATGGAAAGAGTACTGAATATGGAGTCACAGGGCCTGGGTTCAAATCTTGATTAACAGTCTCTCAAAGTCTCTGGGTCTCAATTTCTTCAAGGTCCTAAAGTGCTAAATGTTGGCGGTCTAAGTAGTCACTGAGGTCCTAGAGGCCAGCTAATTCAACTCCATCATTTTACAACTGAGAACTAAAGCCCTGGCCATGCAAGTAGAATCTGTCAGGGGCAGGATTCAAAGCAAGGTCCTCTGACTCCAGTCATCATGCAAGGCTGTTCTTCTTCCCGCCATCTTGCCCTTGTTCCACATGATTCTACACTACTTTGGCACTGCCTTAAGAGTCGGGTTATGGGCCACATAAGAAACTCAATCTCCAATTGCTTTAGAGCTTTAGAGAAAGGACTTGTTACCTACCAAAGATGGGTTTTTTTCACTTCATCTCATCTTCTAGATGAATTCCCTATAGATGGGAAGGTCCTTTGGATGCTCCTGTTTATGGGTGATACCGTACAATCCGTGTTTATTAGAGAGAGACTGGTCAAATGATCCATAGAGGAAAACCAAAATGGACGAACAGGGCCTGTTGTCCGGACTATGACACGCAGATGGATGGATGTGCCATTGAGTTGACAGATCAGGACACAGATCTGGGGGGGGCATTGTGGATAGGCAATGGTTGAGCTCAGAATTGAAAATGAAGAGGGAGCTCCCATAGGATTCCCAAGTGGCACCACGTCTCCAAGATCCATCAGGTTAAGCACACATATTGTCCTGGGAATATCGTGCAGGGGTGGATTGAAGAAAACTTTGATCTCTGAAGAATCCAAGTCGCAGGTGACATTGGTGGACAGAGGAGAGACAAACGGTGGATCCCAGCAGGCTGCAACACATTTTCAACGCTGACCTACAAGAAGAGTTGTTAGGGTTATCATGAGGAAAATATCGGATCGGCAGAGAAGGTGGGCTGGTCATGGAGCAAGAGCATGAGGGATGACAATCCAAATGCTGCATTAGTATCCACAAAATAGAAAAAGTTCAAGGAAGAGAGGCTGGGTGGCCTAGCAGATAGAGCACTGGGCCTGGAGTCGGGAAGACCCAAGTTCAAATCCAGCCTTAGACATTTATTAGCTGGACACCGCTTCACTTCTGTTGGCCTCAATATCTTCAACTGCAAAATGGGGATAGAAACAGCACCTCCCTTCCAGGTTGTCATGAAGATGCAATATTGCTCAAGTACTTGGCACAGAGTAAGCACTCTGTGAATGCTAGTTATTGTCATTATTACTGAGGACCCCAGAACACAAACTGAGTCTTCAGGAACCGTCTCTCTTGTTTTCGTATCCTCGATATACTTACCATCTCCCGCAGCTGACGTTTAAGAAATGGTTGGTAAGGGATGAATCCCACAAAAACGAGAGCTTACTCACAGCAGAGAGAACAGAGAGACTGAATTATTAGTAAAAACAGAAGCATGAAACAGTATAGGAAGCAGTTCGCCTTGTGTCAGTGGACACAGGTTCAAATTCCCCCTCAGCCTTTTGCTGCCCAGGTGCCAGTAACGGCACTTCTCCATGCCTCAGCTTCCTGCTCTGGAAATGAGGAAGCACCGAACGGCTGACTGCACAACCCTCCACTACTCACTGCCCTTTGGACTTCACTTCTTCCACGGTCTCTTTGCCGAGTTCTGTTTCTCCTCTAGGGCCCCTGCCTAGGACAGCCAGGCCAGGTGGGAGATGGGTGACCACCCAGCACATGGAACATAGTGTGGCAGAAGGGACACTCCTTCAATTTATGAGTTCACTTGGGTTTAAGGTCAAAAAGCTCCAGTCCCCAATGGGGGTAGGTCCTTATTTTGTGAGGTCATTACATGGGCTACAGTGAAGGCTTCAAGCCTCCAAGGGGCAGTAATGTACCTTTACAGACTCCATGATGATGAGAAATCAACTCCAGACCAAACTAACAGGCAGGCACAAATTCTGCTCTTTTGAAATGTTTTGTGTAGAAAGAAAAAGGACCAAAAAAAAAAAAAAATTCAATGGTCATAAAAGCTAAAGTCTTTCTTTTAAGATTTGATGAATTATTTTAAATAACAAATTACATCAAGAAGCCCCTATATTTTTTTAAAAATTAAATGTTTTTTAACTATTTAAATTTAGAGAAACTAATTTCAATACTTGAAATGCGGTAATAACTCAGTCACTTCCTCCAAATCTCCATCAGGATTCTGGGCTTGGCCATTCATTCTCATTAGTGAAAGAAACTGCCTGATTTAGGAGTTTTCTATTCCAGCATGGTCAAAGTCTGTATGTGCCCTAGTTTTTGCTTTATAGCATTTCCCAATGATATTATAGTTTTGTTTTTTTGCTTTTTGGGGGTTTTTGTTTTTGTTTTGTTTTTTTGTTTTTGTTTTTTTGGTGAGACTATTGGGGTTAAGTGACTTGCCCAGGGTCACACAGCTAGTAAGTGTTAAGTGTCTGAGGCCGGATTTGAACTCAGGTACTCCTGACTCCAGGGCCGGTGCTCTATCCATTGCACCACCTAGCTGCCTCCGATATTATAGTTTTTAAAAAAACATTCTTCAAATGTGTCAGTTTTCATTATATTAGTTAGTTGTTAGATGAAGGTACCACAATTTAATCATTTTATCACTGCTTCAACTTTTTTGCAATTAAAAATAATGCTGCTGTGAAACAAGTTTTTTCATTGGTTTTGATAAGAATCACGTTATATTCCTAATAACAGAATTGCTGTGTCAAAAAAGCACAATTAATTTGTAATTTATTGTATACTAATACCAGGTTACTCACCAAGAAAAAAAAAATTACAAGTCTGCAATTTTACCAGCAATTAATGAGTATACCTGCTTCTTTATAAACTCCTACCAAGTTTAAGCAATTCTGAGGTTTCACCTCCTACCTGGCCGAAAAGGCAAAAACCAACTCCCCAGTATGTGAAAACCAGCACACATACTCCATTTGCACAGCCACAAAAGGGACTACCCTGCTCAGAGTTTGAGCCAAGAATCCTCTTATAGGACACATGGCCCAAAGAGATCAAAGTCAGAAACAAAGGTCCACTATAGACAAGAATATTCATGACACCCCTTTTTCCAGTAACAAAGAACTGGAAACAAAAGTGGAGGCCCAGCAATGGGGGAAAGGCTGATAGGGGAACGTAAGGACCACCATTCATTGGATCATAGATTTAGGGCTGGACGGGGCCTTTGCCTATCCAGTCCAACCTGCTCCTTTTCACAATTAAGGGATCCACCCAAGGTCCAGCTACTAAGTGTATGGGGTACAATTTGATTTCAGGTTTTCCCAACTCCAGGCCACCTAGATGCCCTTATTGTAACACAGGAGATGACAAAAATAGGAATAATTCAAAGAAACATGGGAAGATGGAAATGAATTAATGCACAGTGAAATAAGTAGAGCCAAAAGAATATACAAAATGTATATGAAAATATATATTTTTAAAAACCAAATTCCCTTAGTAATTGAAAAACTAAGAATGAGCCTGAAGAACAAACAAGGAAACCTATCACCCTCCTCTTGGTAGAGTGATAGGACGCTGCAAGCAAAACGTTGTATCCACTGCAGATGTAGCCACTCAATCAGTCATTTTTGCTTAACCGGCTTTCTTTGTCATAAGGTAAAGGTCAATATTGGCAAGGGAGAGGGCAGAAAAGTCTCCATAAATGATATGTACAAAAAGCAAATTTAACTTTTTCAAGGAATATGATGTTTGGTACATATCTTTACTTATAGAGAATTTCAACATAGGAACACAGAAAACCAATGATGAAGAATGTTCTCCATGCCTCCTGTCAAGAGTGGCAATATGCATGAGACAAATATTTTTGCAAATAACCAACATGAGGATTTCTTTTGCTTGACTACTCATATCTGTTATGTAGATTCTGTTTTTCTTTCTTTAGGAGGTGGGCAGAGAGAGGAAGTATAAAACCAAATGCTTGATCACAGAAAAGAAAAATTTTAAGGACACACAAATACTAGGTTTTATACAGTAAATAAAACTTTATTTTTTTTCTCTGTTCATCCTAGATTGACATTGCCAACAGTCACAGATCAGCATATGATACAGTTATGTATTAACTATTTACAATATACAGGATTTTTTTTCCTGGAAAATATGAGTACAAAAGCGAAGTAAACAAATGAGGTACTGCCGTTTGGATTCATGAGAAGCAAAAGCTTAAAGAACGAGTCTTTAGCAAAAAAAGCAACAAATCAAATCTGGATCATGTCAAATTCCGCTAATTCATCAGGAAAAAAATCTATCAAATTCCACCTCAAAATGTATTGCACAAGTCATTTAAACTAAAACAGAAACTCCCCCCCAAAAAACCCCAAAATCACCCTAAAATAAATAAAAGAGGCAAACCATCAAGTTCAAATCTTAAAATGAGGGAGAAAGAGGGATGAGAGAACCACAAAGGGATATGAACCCTCTGGGATTCATATTCATTCATTTTCAGCCAGTACTCACCCTCTCCCCCCCCAAAGTGCTGCCACCCAGCTGAAGGGAAAGAACCAAGTGTTGCCAGTTCATCCTTCAGCAGGTGACTTTAGCTAGCTGTCTTCGAGATCCAGTGTCATCTCGCTGCCTCCTCACCGCCTCTCTCTAGGGACCTGAAAAGCAGCTTGCCATCTGTCAGGCCTTTTCTCCAAGAAAAACAGAGACATGGGCAGTTTTTTAAGCAGCATAATCAAAGAACACTCTTCCTCCCAATTTCTTCAAGATGACAATCGTAGCCATGACTGAAAAAGGATAAAAGGCAAGAAGTAAAATTTTCTGTTAACTTTTGGGGCAAAAAAAAGAACAATATATTTTCAAGATTTCAAAGTTAAATCCCACAAATTTCTCTTACTCTAACTGTAACCCTCCAAAACTATTTGTTCTCTTTTTGAAGAAAATGGATGATCCAAAATTGAAACCAAACTCTGTTAACTAAACAAAAAAGTATCAAAAATATTTACTTCCTTCTAGCCATCACCCCAAAAAAGAAGCTTAATAATGAACCTATTACAAGCAAAAAGCCCTTATTTTCCCAAGCAAGAGGAGGCCACCAAAATTTTACAATGGCCTTTTCCATTAAATGTTACTCAGCACTATAGCATCTGCAAGTCTGAAAAGTTAAGTTGTATCTGAAACTAGTGGACTAGTTTTTAAACCCCTGTGAAAAGAAACACTCGAAAAATAAAGCTGACATTCCCCTCCCAAGGCTTCCCAGATTAAAACTACCAAGAAAGGGGCAGCTAGGTGGCGCAGTGGATAGAGCACCAGCCCTGGAGTCAGGAGTACCTGAGTTCAAATCCGGCCTCAGACACTTAACACTTACTAGCTGTGTGACCCTGGGCAAGTCATTTAACCCCAATTGCCTCATTTAAAAAAAAAAAAAAAAGAAAGAAATCAAAGGGAAGCTTCAGACAACAACCAGTCCCCATCTCCCGCACCAACACTGTACAGGATGTAAAATTTAACAGAAGAGAAAATAATGAGTTTGTGAAATCACAAAAGAAATGAGCTGATTTTCTAAATCAGTTTGCAAAATGGAAACTCTAGTACACAGAATCACTGGCCTTTCATGTATGATAATTGTACATTCACTGTAAAGTCAGTTCAATGATCATGCTGCTGTTAGATTATACTGATCTTTCTTCTCTGTATGAACTGCTCTGACAAAGCATAGGGACACATTTAGGGTGCTCTGATATAAGCCCTCTGGAGCTCTGCATGTTCCTTAGGATCTACATACACTTTGTACTACATCTCACCCCAGGAGAACCAAACTTCCTGGCAGGAACTGTCTCATGTTTTCCCTTCTGTCCACAGTGCTTAGTAAAGTGCCTGTAATGTGACAGGTGCTTAAGAAAAAAAAAATTGGTGAATTATCAAATTACTATATTCAAATGATAGAAAACTGCAAATGTGAACTGCCCTGAATTAGTGCCTTTAAGGAATAGATTTAATTTAAAAAAAAAAAAAACTAGAACCTTGTGGGCTATTCACAGACTACTAAAATTCTTTAAAGAACCACTCAAAAATATGAATGATAATCATTAAAAACAGGATGAGGGGCCAAACATAATTACAGGTGTCTTTAAATCAAAAAGGTTTGACAATGAAAATATTGTGAAAAGTCACCAAATCAAGGTAATAGTATGGCTATAATTAAACTTCATTGACTAATTACCCCATTAATTCAGACTTTTTGAAAATTCACATAGTCCAGCCTGAACTTTTCCAGCAGGGAAGAGGAATCAGTCAAGGATTTCAATAGAATGAACAAAATTACAAAGAGGATTTTTTAGATAATATAAGAGAGTCCACTAGGCTAATTATTTTACTTTATAGTTTGTTTGGGTTTTTCTGTGGGGCATTTGGGGTTAAGTAACTTGCTCAGGGTCACACAGCTACTAAGTGTCAAGTGTCTGAGACTGAATTTGAACTCAGGGCCTCCTGACTCCAGGACTGGTGTTCTAACCACTGTACCATCTAGTTGCCCCCTGGGCTAGTTATTAAACATTAAAATAGGTTCCGTGAGGTGTCTGGGCAAAACCTGAAGCACATCTAGTGTTATTAAAGATAAAAAGAAAATTGTTTTCAACAAATATTCTGAACTTTCCTCTAATTTGGAATTGCCTTCCACTACTTTGGGCACATTTTATCATGTTAAATTTCACACGTGTGGTATTTATAACTTTAATACTAATTTCCCATTTGGCTTGCATTTTTCTCTCCCATTATCATTTCAAAAATTACCCTGGGAATGTTATTGTTGTTGTCATCACCTTTGGAGGAAGGATTGGGAGTAAGGTCCTAAAGGTTTCCAACAAGAGCAACTTAAAACATCCAGTGAGTACTTGAAGGCTGAAGGCTTAATGTTTCATAAAATCACTTCAATTTAACCAGTGCCAATGTAGGTCTACAATTCAGAGGTCGTTCTTAAGATCAGCTCATGATGAAAGGTTTCCATTAGAGAGGAGCAAAATCACAGGAAGGGTTAATTTCATGCAGGCCATTTGATTTTGTGTAAAAGATACAGTGTAGAGTATTCTTCACTCACCACATGCTAACTAAGCACAGACTGACGGCTTATTCAGAAGATACCACTGCGAGCTGAAGCAAACTACAAAGTCGGGAAGAAAAAAGCTTATTGAATGACTTTTTAAGAATGAGCAATAAAACACAGCTGATGTGTATATACAAGGTTAATAGGGTGAAATCAAATTCTACTTAACTTTTTCTCCCACAACACAGGAATTAAGGCCAATGATAAAGGATTTAAAATTGCCTATGATTTGCCCATGCATTTGCTCATGCATCACTTAATTTTTGAGACTCTCTTCAAAAATTGCAAAACAGATTTAAAATAGTAATAACAAATGCCCATCTCGAGGGATGGTGGCTAACATACTGTAACTCATTTTAAGTAAACCCAACATAAGAAAATCCAGAATTAAAAAGCACAAATTAGAGGATTGTTTGCTATACAAAAAATTTACTAAGAGTTTTTTAATAGAAGCTCCAGCAGTGCATTTAAAATGACTTGATTTACAAAATAAAAAATTACAAAAACTCAATCTAATCACAACTTTTTTTAAAGACCACAATTTTATAAATTAAGATACATCTATATTCTGAAATCTCAATACCACCCAAGTCACATTTACATTACTACTGGATAAATGTCTTGTATTTAGAGACAAGACAAATAAAACAAAATGAACGTTTGTCTGAAACGGTTAACAATTGAAATTTCATTTTAATGTCTTGATTTAAACTCTTAGAGTCAAAGGAAATTGTGATCAGGCTCAGATCACAATTCAGTGCTGTCTGAGAGCAAACTTGTCTAAATGCAATGCATGTGTCGCTATGTCCTGGGAAGCACCCTAACTAAGTACCACGTAATTTGAAACCTTCAGGTTTGTTTTAAAAAGCTACACAAAAACCGTTAATAAAAGCTGAATCCAAGAGCTGAAAAGTTAGTTTCATTCCAGAAGCTTCAATCTATTTACATTAAAATTCAATGGGAGGCCCTCAGATTTGGTGAGAAATGATGATTAATAACCAATATCTTAGGGAGATTCGGAGGCTCTCCCCTTCTTCTAAACTCCTCATTTTAAAAAGTTCAGTTTTCTAGAAGAATATTACAGATAAGAAGATTGCACTGACTCTCCCCAGCGCTGTGTTCAGACCCCACACATCCTCACAAGGAATTTAATCTAAGGTAGGGAAGCATGGGTAAAGATAAATCCTGTCTAGACAGCCCAAGGCTGGGAGTGGTCTGGTATGGAGACAGTTTCTCAGTCAAGGGGGCCAGGATGACGGGATGACATCGCCCCTTCACTGCAAGGGTTTAAACTGATCCCACTGCCAAGAATGTCTTTGGTCTAAGAAAGACGGCCAAATGACCATCCTTTTATTAATAACCTGCTGGCCTTATTAATAAAATTACTGAATTACCCAGAAACTATGTCTCCCAAACCTTTTTGGATGTCGCAAGGGACATGTCAGTAGCACTGCCATTGAGTATGCTCATTTCCCTAATCTGCAGTCCATGGGCTCATCTGGTCCCTTCAATGCCAAAAAGGGCATATCCAACCACCCTGAAAACACCATTCAGAAGATTCTACTAAGACGAGGTGAAGGTGCTTCTGTATGAGAAGAGAAAAGGGGGAAAGGAGATGAAGAGCAGTTGTCCCTTTTTGAAGCCTTAAGAGTGTGAAAGTTAAAAATGAAGTGGGTGGTTATTTGTGTACCACAAGCAATAGTCTACTTGGAAGTGTAACATCAAACAAAATAGCCAACAAGGTAAGTAAGGAAATTTCAAACCAAAGCTAATCTCTGTGACGTGAATTTAGCCTGGACAATGACAAGTGACCGAGGTCAGATTTTCATTAAACAAAGTCTAATTCAATAAATGCTGTTTTATGGAAGCTAGAGGGTTGGACGCTGGAAAACCAGAGTCCAAATGCAGCCTTAGACACTTAGTAGCCAGGTGAGCCCAGGCAGGTCACTTCACCTCTGAGGATACTAATGGCATCTGCCTCCCAGTGGGATTGTATCAAATGAGCATATTTTAAGGTTCTAGATAAATGCTACTTATCGTTGTGATTATTAGCTATTATTTTAACAAAGGATTTTGTATACACAGAAGGAATACGGAAATGGGGGCAAAAAAACCAGACAAATCCTAGATTCAGTCTGGGCTCTGATCCCAACTGAAAAGATTACTTCATAGACCTGAGCTGCGTGTCCTCAGCTTTAAATGGGACCTACCTGATAAGGTGTGTGTAAGGAACAATTCTGATCATGACAGTTTGTATGGATTAGACTTGTTTCTGTATACCTGGGTGCTCTGAAGCAATGGGAAAAACCATCTACCTACTTAATACTCCTTCCATATATTGCTCCTTTTTCTTTCTGGTGACCTTGAATTAAGAATGAATTGCTAATCCTTCATCTGGTGAGTGAAGCATCCAACATGCCAGTCACTATCTAGCCAAAAGAGGCCGGCCTGGGCTTCTAAAACTTAGTCGATGCCAGTCTCATATCTCGGAGAGTAAACTCTTCTGGCAACCAAGAGCCATCTTCATGTGTGGGGCCAGAGCTGGGTCCAGCGTCTGGGGCCTCCAGGACCCACACAAATCATGGTGGGCTAAGGATTCAGCCCGAGGATTCTTAGGGACTAGATCAGTTTAGTAGGTGAGAAACCTCTAGCTTTTGTAGGGTAGATTTCTTATTTTCAGGCATTTGCAAAGACCATATCAGCCTTATCATTGATATTTCTATAGATTATTCTTTTCTTTGTGAATAAACCCTGGGAAACCGAGGTTATAGTCTGAAATGTGCTGTTGAGGGGTTATGGGATTAAGATTAAGAACCAATGATCTCTTAATCCAAAGAACCTAGTGACCAATTTACAGAAATTCATAGAATCTCAAAAGTTGGAAGGGATCACAGAGAATAATCAACCTGAGTAGCTCAACGCCTTTGGCCAGGACTTAAGAGATTATTGGTTGTTAAATCACAGTACAGAGGAATCCCATAACTGAGAGGCAGTACTATGTAGAGACTGATGGTAATGATGACAATGAAAATAGACATTTATATAGCATTTAAAGCTTGCAAATCACCTTCTGAGTATTATCTCCTTTTATCCTAACAATTCACTAAAACAGGTGTTATAAGTATCATTACACCCATTTTGCAGAAGAGGAAACTCAAGTTGATACGACATAGGGAAGGCTAAGGGACTTGCAATGAGATTCAAACACACACACACACACACACACACACACACACACACACACACACACACACACACAGAGTCAGCAGTGTCTCTTCCCTCCAATGATGGGCTCCTGGCCAGGGTCTTCTGTACAGAGCTTGTAAAGTTTACATGCTGGAACATATATAAAAGCATTAGGAAACCTTAAAGGGCTATAAATGAAAGCTGGTATTTTCTACGTCCTAACACAATATCTCATAAAAAACCATTTTGTTAACTTCCTTTAACATGCTCTCTGCGCCTCCAAGGAGGTGCCAGGCCCCCAGGTACCTGAGGAGTGGAACCAGCCCCATGCCCAGAGGCAGGACTTGCACTGGGGAATCTGCCAAAGAAAGGGTCTGAGAGGAGCTTTCAGGACAGATGAAAATGTTTATGTGACAAAGGAGGCAAAACCACTCCTGAATTCCTTGTTCTTTCTCCACTAGGGGCCAGCACATCCCCAAACATGCTGATCTGGTCTGACCAATGGCAAGGAAAAACGTGAGCTCCAACCCTCAAGGCTGACATGGCAACAACAGCAAAGCAGGAAAGTTGGGTAAGCGCCCCATAAAAATGGGGGGGGCGGGGGGGTCACATCTTCTCTGCGGTGACTCCAAAGCTGTGGCATCTTGGGAAGGGCACAGATGGACTCTCGGCCCTGAGGGTACCTTTGGGGACTGCATGCCCAGGGCAGCTTGGGTTTTTTCCTGGGCTCTCGGGGAAAGGCAAAGTCTCCAGCCCAAGAACTCCCAGGCAAACCCGGGATCAGAGAGTTCCTTTCCGTCTCCTCTCTGCATACATACTTTGTGTACACGGCTTGTCAGCACCGTGTGCCAGGCACTGTGCTAATAAGGAAGCGCTTTACAATTACTGTCTCAGCAGACCCTCACAACCACCCAGGGAGCTCAGTGCTTTAATGCTGCCCATGTTATAGATACGAAACTGAGGCAGAGAGTGGTGAAGTGACTGAGCCAGGGTCACACAGCTAGGAAGCATCTCAAGTCAGATCTGAACTCGTCTTCCTGGCACCAGGACCAAGAATCACCTATGCACTGCACCAGCTGGCTGCCTGTCAGTACCCAAGCATCAGCAATTCTGTTAGACAGCTTTGTTTCTCAGTTAAAGCTTCCCACGGATGAATCGCTGTCCATCTGAACAGTGCCCACAAGGCTGTCCAGGTCCAATCCACCAAAGGTTTACAAAGTAGGTTATGGACAAACTGGTGAGCAGACCTGACCGCCACTGCTGGTCAACCACAGGGAGAGCCACTCTTAGAGAACACAAATCCAAGCTACGTGGCCTGACTCACCACAGAGCTTCAGTTTCCTCCTGTGCTAAGATGGCAAGATGGATGCTTGTACTCTCAAAAGCAGTGAAAGCACCATGTAAATGTCTACTGTGGAGGTATGACAGAGGAGAGTAGGTGCTCCAAGACCTGCCTTCAAATCCCTCCTTAAACATGCGACTGGCTGTGTGACCACAGACACAATACTCATCCGCCGAGAACCTCATCTCCTCATCTCCGAGACGGCACCGAAGCACCCCAGCTGCCAGTCATCCAACGTGCTGTTCCGGGGGGTGGTGCACGGGCACAGGGGAGCTGGAGCCACTGTCACACTTTCAGTGTTGGCGTCTACACCTTGATAATCAGCAAACACTACAAACTAGGTCATGATTTACGTTTCGATTGTCTAGACTTAAGAAAGGGACAGAGAAAAAACACTAATACTTCAAATCAAACTTAAATGTGTGTCCAGAGGGCCAGTGTAAAACAATTCCAAGCACACCTCTGCATATCTGGACCAGAAATATGACCGTGATGACACAATCATCACAAAAAGCAAGCAAGGCCCCCCGAAGACGCTGCCTAGCAAAGGAAACAGAGGCACAGGGGAAGGGAGGATACCTTTGTGCACCACATTCCGTTTTCACTTGAAATCAGTCTAAGTTTTTCACCAGTGTGGAATTTTAGTGGCAGTGTGATGATGGAAGAGGCCTGGACAATGGTCCATAATGCTCACTTTTTCCGCCTCCATCCCTCTGCTTTGCTGCTGCTCAGCTATCACCCACCTCATCCCCTCAACTGAACAAGTGAGGCACTTGAGGCCCAGGGGTGTGTGTGGTCATCCTGACAGCTGGTGCCCTGCAGAGTTAACAGGGCCGGTGCCTCACCCACCTCACCCATATCAGGCACTCCTAACTCCATGCGAATGTAAAGGGCATCCTCCCTCCCTCTGCTCAACATCCGTACACACGAGTGCTTTTTCCCATCTCCGTGGCTCTGTCCGTCCTTCCTGGCCTTGAACTGCACCACCATCCAAACTGCGTGGCCAGTGTGCCCTGACTCTCCTTTCAGACAATTTCCAATGCTGCCCTCCCTGCTCTAACACCGATTAAGCACACCTTGATCACAAGTTCCTTGAGGGCAGACCTTGTATCCTTTCCATGTCTTGTACACCCTACGGCACCCAGCATGATGCCTTGTCTAACACTGTTTGGGGCTTACGTTCTGTGCACAGTCCTGTTTCCATTTAGCACGAATTTAGGAAGGGCCACTATGTGCAAGGAACCGTGACGGTGTGAAAAGGACAGTCCTATTCTCCATCGACCATCAATTGACAAGAATTTGCTAAATGCCTATTCTGTGCCAGGCCAAGTGCTAGGCACTGGCATTAAGAGACAACCAAGGAATAATCTCTGCCTCTCAGAAGCTTCCACTCCCCAGGAGGACATAAGCACAAGTCAGGTACCAGGCCAGACTCAGTTCAGAGCTCCAGTCCTCAACCTCTTCTGCAAAAACAGGAGTTTGGCCTTGGTAACTGCCTGTACCAGCCTCCCTTGGAGCCCTTGAGGAGAGCACAGATGATGATGAGTCCCACCAGAGAAGGACAGAGACACAAGAGGAGCTGATGACGTGCGGCTCTGGACTAGGAGGCTGAAGATGGCATGCCGAAAAACACCAGGGCTTCTTGGAGGGGCCAGGACTGGGGCAGGACCTTGAAGGGAAGGTAGGAGACAAATAGGCAGAGGGGGAAGAAGAGCTTTCTCTAAGAGAGCAAGCAGCAAGAGTCAAGAAAGCTTCAGGACAGAAGTGTTCTTCTCAAGCCTTTTTTCAAATAAAAAGGTTTGAATTTCTGAGGGTTAAACATTTTCTAAATCAATTACAATTAGCAGATAATGGTTCTCTCAGCTCTGGAATGCATTACCAGAAATAAGTTAAGCTACAGAAGTACTTATTCAAGACCAATTCTTTTTATATCCTGATTAAACTTCTCCAGAGCATAAGACTGTATTCATAGGGGACAAGTAGGAAGGAAGAGCAGAGAAATCTCTCACAAACGGACAGCTCTTCAATACGACAGCACAAAAGTAAGCATGCAATTACCAAGGTCACAAAGGAAAGTTTCCAGAATGTATTGCTGCCCAGTAAATAATGCAAGCCCCATTAAAACTTTATCGCCTGCACACTGCACAAGCCAGCCATCAACTGCCAATGGAGAAAACAGCTGGCTCCAGGATGTGTCTGGGCTCTCTTTGGGGCTTTTTTGCCTATTAGACTAAAACAAGAAGATTGCTGGGAGGAACAAAGGTCAATCGATCATTTTTTGTCTGACCTTCCCAATCTTCACACATAATAGGTGTTTACTGACTGACTTTTCAAAATGAGAAATGGTAGATGTATTGAAAACTGAGCTTTACAATACTCTAAAAGACCAAGCAAAAGCAATGTTCATTTGGTCAGGGATGTCACAGAGGGAATTACTATTCAAGTACATATTGGACCACACGGCCTTGAGGGGGGAAAGATAAGAAAAAAAGAGGTGACAGAGAAGCAGAAGACAAATGTCCAAGCCTATAACTGCGTCTAAGGCCTTCCCTGTTGCCTTCACTAATCAGGCACAAAGGGAATGTTTATACTGATGTTTTTCTTGTCAGGCAGCTACAAAGAGAGTCACTGTTGCTTGGCATAATGTAGGAGGAATTGTTTTCAAACCGTCTGATTTTATGATAAGAAGCTTTGTCCACCAATGTAGGGGGTACCAAAGGCTCAGTAATATTTGAATTCTATGACCAAGAATTAGTGAACCTTCAAATCATTTGCTTCTGAATTAGGAAGCAAAATCTCTAAGACATCTTCCTTAACTAATTGGATTGGGCTCAAAAGATACTAATTATGTCAGAAAAAAAATGCCATCCATCCTCTATCCTATGTCACCTTGTACATAATATACAGAGTAGAAATAAGAAAAGATAAGTATCTAGTCCTTATAAGGAAATCTATTTTCTCTTCTAAAACACCCAGTGACATAGGGGTCACCTTCCTCATGGTGAAATCCTCAGTTTTTAGGCCTTTGAACAAGAAGGCCTACGGTCAAGGTAACTTATTTAGAACTTATTGAAGTCTATCTGCAAAGCCTACCAGTGGCCGGGCATCTTCTCGTTCTAAGATTTTCTGAGTCTGATCAGCAGGAAACTTCAGGACTGTAGTGATGACTTTTGCCATCGTCTAAAAGAAAAATTGAAAAGGATTAATGATAGTCATCACGGAAAGTGAAGCCCAACAACAACAACTGGATATGCACTAGCTAGAAATTTGTTAACCAAGCTAAGAGTATTCTTCTTTCGAAATCTCAAAGAAAGCCATGACAAATGAAGTATGATGTGAAGATTATCAATCAAGGAAATGAGATACAAAACTGAGTAATACATTATTCCAATTAGACGGCAATCCTGAAAGTCTTTTGGTTGATCTTGTGATAAAACGGTGCTTCCCAAAGAGCAGAAGCTACCTGGCACTACCAAGTTCAAATACTCTTAGCCCTTTTCATCTTGTTAAGATGAACTTTGGAAAACTGCAATAGATGGCTCGTCAATTAGTAAGGCCTTTTCCTTTGGAACAATCTATCTGAGAACTGATGCAATGACAAAATATGTGTTCAAAGTAATCAGAAACGGATGGTCTCCCCAAGCCCAACTGAGACTCTATCACATCATAGATCTCACAAACACTGGCTACTGCGTGGACATGAACATGCTCAGGAGGGTTTGGGTGTTTTTCCCCCAAGACATGCAGCACATCAGCCTACTGGAAATACAACTTAGATTTTAAATAAACACAAGATGTATTGCTTTGCGGAAGACAGATGAATCAAAACATTATACATGGCAGCTTGCAAAACAAGATCATAAGTTGTGCAGATCTGAATAAATATACCGTAAGTCAGACTGTCACCCATAAGCGCCTGGAAAATTCTCCTCAAAGGATGAAACTTTCCCTATTTGGTTCTCAAGTTGAGGATTTTTGAGGGAAACAGAGAGGAAAGAAGACACCACTTATGAAAATAAAATAACAAATTCAGTGCTCAAATATAAAATCATGTCCAGCTGTCAGGGATGCTACAGTCTATTCTTATATTGTATGGGGAGTTGGGAGAGAGAACCTCACAAGCATTTGTCCTCTGCTACTGTGTGGTTTTGCACATACAGAGTAAATACATCTTCCTGGGTATTTGTTTGCTCTATGTATCTGTGTGTGTATGGGATGGGGGGGTGTTTGAAATGATACACTGTCTGTCATGATCACATGTGACAAAAATCAATGCCATAATTCTTTCCCAATTAAAAAGTTTGCCATTTGAATGCCTTTTTTTTCTTACTATAGAGTCACATAAGGCCCAGTTACACTAAGAATGTCCCACAACCAAGAACTAATATTATAAACTACAAATCTTGGTTTTCCCAATTCTCATATCCCTCAAGACTACCATGAGAGCCTGAAAAACAAGACTCAAAATTATAATTCAGCTCTCAAAAGATTTTTAGAAGCAGCTTAGAGAAAGTCTTGTTTCAACTCTTTCACCTTACTGATGAGGAGAGCATAGAAATTCAAACATGTTGGTGTCTAAAACATGCCAAAAGAAATATTTCATCCTAATTATTTCAGAGTTCATCTTCTAGCATGGTCATACAAAGTCAAAATTCTTAAGAGACCTTAAAGATCCATCTTAAGAAAGCTGCTTAAAAAGAGAATTGTTTTTGATGCACTTGACAGAGATCATTCAAGGTCACAAAAATCTACTTGTGCTACTTAAATATTACAAATACCTTATAAACATGCAACATTAAAGTGCTAGCTAACCTGTTAGGAAGGCACATACTGGACACATGTGTATCCAAAAATCTGTTTGAATAAATGAAATGCAATTAACTATTCTACAATTTGACAATTTACTCAACAATTTATTAGACATCACGTGAATAGGGACAAATGCAGTAGTCACTTCATCAGACTTTTTTTTATGTGCACAGCTGGTTAATTCGCTATGATACCCCCTTTTAAAATCACAGACTTTGCTGATGGCCGAGTTAGGGAGTCAGAATTCTTGCTGAGTGTGACAGAAGATGGCATCTTAATAGAGATGCCCAGGTCCGCTGCCACAAAACATTGGAAATGGAGACTGAATTAGCTATTCTGACAACACACGCCACATCCAGTAAGTAGGGGAGAAGTGGGAAGCTACAAAAGTGGAAACTGTTGCTAACCTCCTTTCCCAAAAGAAGTGAACATGACAGCTAAGAACAGGAAATGCTTCTTTTTTTTTTTTTAAACCGCAAAGGGGCAAAGGGCTGACAAGAGCTCAGACGTTCAGAACTGAAGGAAGGCACTTTGGCAGCCGCCTCTCTGGGGCTGACACCCAACTCTTTTAAACCCCCTACCATAAAAAAGAAGGCCGTCACAAGCAATAGCAACAGCAGACGAAGTAACACAGGTCAAGGAAGACGTGCACCCTGCAAAATGTGGCAGAGCTGCGGATGATGGTGACATCATAAAGGGACAACACTCACTTGTAATCCTCAGCTAATGTCTGAAAAGTCTGCCCGTGCCCGGCAGGCCCCAGAAGAGGAATGCCGTGGTCTGCTCTTTTTCAATGCCAACTTGAGGGCATGGTAGAATTACAATAGATCATCTTTCACTGGCAGTAGCCAGAAAAAACTTCATAAAGAAGCTACATAATTTTACCCAGGGAAAGCAAAGCTTCGGACAGATGGTGAACCACACAGCTTTCAGAAGCTCTGCAGGAGCTAAAACAAGGACACGCCCAATGTCCAATGGCAGTGTCTTCGACCTTCTTCTGTTCATCCTCATGCTGCCCCTCCCTCAGAGGAAGACCAAGGCCTGATCATTTTGCACAGCAGCAAAGTGAGCCAGGTGAAGGTCAGACTATTTGGCAGAGGACCAGAGTAAAAGCACAGCCTGCCCTCAGGGCACAAACGAGAGATGAGGGAGGGGGCGCCGAGATCTGATGAGAGACCAGAAGAGTGGCTTGATACTCCCCAGTTGTGGGATGGATACTAAGAGAAGGGAGCCCCATAAGCCAGGAACACTGGGCAGGGCAGGCCTCCCACTGTGACCTCACACTGACCTGGTGAGCTCCTATGTGTCCTATGTCACAGAGCTGCCAAGAGAGGGGGATTTGGGGCACCATGGAGCCCTATAATTCTGACTGCACTGACCAGTTAAGGACTAATGTGAGTTTCTTCCCAAGTGCTTTTATTTTCTGGTCTCATTAGAAACCATCACTTGTGCTCCTCTTCAGGCTATCTGACTCAGTCAGGCATGGGAGCAAGAGCACACTCACCCAATTGTAAAGCCTTCAACTACTTCTCCACATGCCACAGACACGTGTTCCATGTACTTCTTTCTTATAACATGACTCTGCATGTAAAAGAGGCTGCTCTCAGGGGAAGCCTCCAGGCGAGCAGAAGCTCTAAACAAGGGTACACTTCCTACAAAAGGCATGGGCCAGCCCATTAATTCCTGGGCACTGGTGGTAACTATTCCCCCTAAACAAAGTCAAAGATTATAGTTCTTCCTAAACATGTATCCTTTATTCTGGAACACTTGAAATATTGCTACAATAACCAAAGTGTTATAGAAATGGAAAAATTATGTTTGTATTTTAGAAGATCTGGAACCATAACTATCTCTGGCATAATTTAGCATGAGTATAACTTCTTGTAATCAGCATTACCAATAGCAATCATAAAATTAATATTTACAGATGTAATGAGCCTAAGCAAGATCTGCCGATTCATTTTGTACACCGAGGGTAAGATCCTGTCTCACATAATCATCCATGGCCTACAAAGAGCACAGTATGGGAAGTGCCAAAGGAAACAGTGTGGTAAGGGCACACGGGCAACACTCTCTCCTAAACTAAAGCACACGACGCGTCACCGGAAACAGGGCTTCTTCCGTACCTTCGTTTCACGACCCATCATGTATTCAAAGAGCACTTTTCTCAAGTACTCAAACTCAGTTGGCTCTCCGAATAGAGAGACATCAGCGTGGCACAAATTCGCCCCTGTCGAGAAACAGATCAAGTACAAAAGATGAACAAAATCAGTTACAAAATCAAGTACAAAAGATGAACAAAAACAGTTTGTTACTTAGACAATATAGAGACTAAAAACAATCAAGAGAATAAAGGAAAGAATTTTTGCCTGATATTGTCATTAAGAGGAGAAAGTCTAGGCAAAGACTTTGCTTTATATCAATCAATACTAAACTCAGGTTTTCTGATGTGGATTCTCACTTTGGAGGAGGAAACGTAAGCACTGTGATGTCATTCAGAAGAAGAATGCAGAGAAGGACTGCCGGGGTTCCTCACAACTGCTGCTGCGCATTACTACCCTCAATAGTTGCAGGATGAAGGGCAGCTGGGTGTCACAGTGGATAGAGCACCAGCCCTGGAGTCAGGAGGACCTGAGTTCAAATCCGGCCTCAGACACTTAACACTTACTAGCTGTGTGACCCTGGGCAAGTCACTTAACCCTCATTGCCTACCAAAAAAATAAAACAAAAATAGTTGCAGGATGAGCTCCCTTATTTACTCTACCAAGACTCTTTGTCCATGCAATATTCTAGGATGATCATTCTTTTACAATGTGGAAGCTAGACAGTTTCAGTTCACAATGACTTCATTTCAAACTGTGGAAATTTATTTTGATTTGGGGACCCTTCCTTTAGGCTGAGATTAGAAAGCCTTAGGCCCTCAGGGTCTCTCCCCCTCCTCCTCAGCTTCAGCTGAGGAGAAAAAGCCCCATGGGCTATACAAGACGCCAGGTCAGACAGCTGGGGGGAAAAAAGCCCCCAGCTCCCTCCGACCTGAGCGGAGCTATCTGAAGGATCCCGGATGGCCTGTGCTGAGGCATGAGGCTTGAGAGCACCCCACACCCCACCAGCTGCAGCTGTGGCTGGCGAATTAGCTTGGTCTGTGGGGGCAAAGGAAGCCCCGAGATTTGAGTGGAGAGAAGAAAAGGTATATATAGACCTGGGAATTAGACAGGAAAAAAGAAGGAGTGAGGACGGACTAGATAAGAGAGACAAGATTAAGGAGAGGGGCTGACTAGAGGAGCGAGGACGGACAAGATAGAGAGACAAGATTGAGGAGGGGCTGACTAGAGGGGAGCACAGACAAGGACGGAGGAGAGTTAGGCTTGGAAAAGGAGAGCCGGGGCTGACAAGGTTACAGGCCTTAACACAAACCAGGGAAAGTGCAACGTGCCCTGAGGCAGGTGGCGGCTAAGGCCCTTATTGTATTCAAGAAGTTCGAATCACAGCAGGTGGGAAAGAGACCACAGGAAAGCAGTCAGGTTGTACTTTATTTCCCTGTATTCCTAATTTGAAATAGTATCTCATAAATAAACTCTGCTTTGATTATTTAGTTAAGAGGCTTCTTAATCTGTAGCTTATCAATTTGGAAGCAGTGTGGTGGAACTTTATAAATGGCCCATATTAAATTAAACTAAGTCAGATAGCCAAACAGTCATAAGTCCCCAGATTAGTCCTCGGCTTCAGCCCCCAAATTAGCACTAGTCATCAAAAATATTTCACAAAACTATGGGATAGATGGAATAAGTTGACTACAAAGAGCAAATGAATTTTTCTTGTTTATTCTGGTTTTAAACGTTTTCATTCAAAAAGGAAATGTTGCATGCTAGACTGAATGACTGCTGATAGAAAAACTGTTTATAGATTATCTGTCATCAAAATTCTATTTTGAATTTGAAATGCACAAAGAATAGACATTTCAGATCCATAATAAACCAACTTTTATCTGGGAACACAAATGTCTACTTATATTGTGGAAACCACCGGGGCCTTAAGGAAACGTATCCAATCTAATTTTGTTTCTAGGAAACGTGTTTTCCAAAGAAGCACTTCTAACCACTCTTTTACATAATTTCCCAAATACACTGTCCTACATTCTATTTAAAATCTCTCTTTTACTATAGTATGTGAAAGCTAAAGTTTCAAGTCAGCAAGCACTTATTATGTGCTTACTATGAGCCAGAAACGTTTGTTCCATCAATCTATCTTACTTCTGGGTCTTAGCTTTAAGCAGCCATGGTACAAATTATAATCACGCAAAAAAAACACGTTTTGTCAAGAGGCAGCATGATATGATAGCAGAATGCTGGGCATGAAATAAGAAAACCCTTGGCTCAAATCTGGCCTCTCACAATTACTAGCTGTTATGTGACTACTCTGGGGCTCAGACAAGGCCCTACACCTACTAAATCCATGAAAAGGTTAGGCTCTACAGTGCCTCCTGAAATCACAAAGCCTTTTCTTATTTTCAAATGCTTATTGGCAAAAAGTTCACTCAGTGGGGGCAGCTAGGTGGTGCGGTGGATAAAGCACTGGTCCTGGATTCAGGAGGACCTGAGTTCAAAATCTGGCCTTGACACTTGACACTTACTAGCTGTGTAACCCTGGGCGAGTCACTCAACCTCACTGCCCTGAAAAAACAACAACAACAACAACAACAAAAACCCACCATTCACTCAATGCTTCAAATAATAGAATTTTGGAATCTCAGAAGTGAAATGGAAGCCATCAGGTTTCATCCATGCCAGAATAAGAGTTCCTTATATAATCACTCAGTCAACAAGCACTAGATAAAAATGACAAGATCTGGTAACGGTCTGAAGATCTAGAGAGTTGAAGATGATACCAAATTGTGAACCTTGCTGCTCAGGAAGATGGTGGTAGCCTCAGCATGAATGGAGAAGTTCCTAAGGAGGATATGCTGGCAGTGGGTGGGGGCAATGAGTCCTCTTTGGTATCAAGCCATGGTTAGCATTTTTGGCCACTTAGTCAAGAGTGTGGACTTACACTAATCTTGGAATTCACTAAGGCTCCTTATTTATCTCGTGATGCCGCTTCTATCTTAAGGCTTAAAGAAGCTTATTATTTGAACCCAAGTATCATACTTCCCATTGGTCCCTTCTGAGCTTTGCCCTCTTCTGCGCCCAAGGTAGGGGTGGCACAGCAGCCTCAGAGGCAGGAAAACCTCTCTCCATGTTTCACCTCTGACATTTCCTGGTTGAATAATTCTCAGTCGAGTCATTTAAGTGCCCAGTGACCCCAAAGTGGTAGAAAGCTGGTAAAAGAGGTTTCCTCACCAGGAGTGCCCTACTACACCAACGAAACCAGATCTGGTTCCACAACAAAGAAGATGAGCCACTTTTCTACATGGAGGGCCTCTGTGGATCCTGCTTCTGTGCTACGACATGAGAGCAATTCTACCTAGCCTCTACTTATCATCAGACTGGATGAGGGTGCCTCCTATGTCTACATGCAAGGCACTATTAAAAATATTCAAGGGATCGCCACCTCCAACTCTAACCGTGAGAAAGGGGAAAGGACCAAGCGGCACAAAAATAGTCGTAGCAGCTCTTTTTGTGGTGGCAAAGAACTGAAAATTGCAGGGATGTCCATCAACTGGGGGATGGCTAAACAAGCTGTGGTACATGACTGTGATAGAATACTACTGTGCTATAAGAAATGATGCATAAGGATGCTTTCAGAAAAACCAGGGGAGACTTATATAATCTCATGCAAAGTGAAAAGAACCAGAAAAATTGTACTCAGTAATAGGAATATTGTATGATGATCAACTGTGAAGGACCTAGCTATTCTGATCAATGCAACAATCCAAGAAAATTCTGAAATATTTATGATGAAAAATGCTATTTACCTCCAGAGAAAGAACTAATGAAGTCTGAATGCAGATTAAAGCATAACTTTTTTACTTTCTTTATTTTTCTTCAATCTGTTTTCTTTTGCAACATGGCCAATATGGAAATATATTTCGCATGACTTTACATGTATAATCATTTGTTTGCCTTCTCAATGAGGGAGAGAATTTGGAAATCAAAATTTTTAAAAATGAATGTTAAGGGGTTTTTACATATAATTGAGAAATATTTAATGAAATAAATAAAAATATATTGGGGAAAGAAAAAAAGGATAAATTCAATTTAAGAACTGTGTGGACATTCATTCCACATTTTACAACTAACTCTTTTTGACTATATTAACCCAAGTTCTCATCACAGAATTATGCTGAAGACTGCGATACAGCCAGGAACAAATAAAGCAGGTTTGTTACTGTAAAACAATGCACAAGGATCCATTCTTACATATAAGAACAGTTTTTCAATATTTACCTCACTGTCAGGCTGTCTGAATTTTAAAAAGCAATGAGAAATATGTACAAAAATATTTATAGCAGCAAAGAACTGGGAACTAAGGAGATGAGCATCACTTGGGGAATGGCTGAACAAGCTTTGCTATATGAATGCAATGGAAGGCTACTATACCACAAAAATGACGAAGTGGATAAGTTCAGAGAAAGCTGGAAAACTTGTATGAGCTGAAGTGAGCAGAACCAGAAGAACTATTTATAAAACAACACAGTTAAACCAAGCAACTTTGAAAGCTGTCATGAAACAGCTACCCACGCGTCTAGAGGACTGATCCTGCAGCACGCCACAGTGAACGCAGAGCACAAAATGAGACATACACAGACACACATGCACATATATGCACACAGACACATACAGTTTTTGACACAGTCAATGAAAGACTTTGTGTTCCTTGATTCCCTCTGCATATTATAAGGGTTCCCATTTGTTTTTCCAATGAAAGGAATATAAGATAAAAAACTGGTTTTTGCTTATTAAAAAAATAAAAACAATTTAATTTAGAAAAAGCAATGAAGAAAATTTCTTCCTTTACTCTTTTTAATTTCAACAATTTAAGAAACAATCTCTAACAATAACAATGGCATAAAGTCTGGAGATAGACCAGATTAAAAAAAAAATACTTGGAGAGTCTATCTATCACAGCAAAGCCTTGATTACCCCATATGACTCTGTATAACCAGAAAGACATCTCAGTACAGAAACCGCCAATTCCACTTCATCAAGTTGGCTTAGCCAAGGAAACCCTTCCCATGGACAAGTTAGTAGAGGTGTGAATCCGCCCAAGAAACATGAAAAGGTAGCTTGCTGTCAGGTCATCCCGTTAGATGCAGTATTCTTCAAATCAAACGTTGGGCCCTATTTTTACAGTCTCTGGCAACTATAACAGGGGTGCTGATTTTGCTGCACCCTCTCAAACAAAGTGACAGAGCTCTCCTTCTGCCAAAGACATGGCGGGCAATCATTTCTCAACTTCCCTTACTGATAATTTCATCCTTGAAAAGGCTGGGGTAAAAAAGAGGGAATTCTACTATGGATGTGATTTTCACACCACCATGCCTGCATCCAGCTCAGCCCTCACAACCACCACCCCAGGAGGTAACTCCTGGGGAAAAGGGATCAACTACCCCACTAACTGTCATACGCAGGCTAAGGACACCAATCACTGAAGCAGCTGGGAGCCCTGAGGGACACAGGAAGCAGCAGGCAGCAGCCAAATCAAACCACCTAGCTTCTCACACGCACCATCTCCCTTCACAACCACCTGGGGACTGCCCAGGACCCTAAACCAAGAGCCCTGGGAATAGTAACCTTAAATAATGCTGTTAAAGAGGAGGTGATACCACAGAAGTACTGCTGCGTCTTAAGGACCACAGGACTTTTCCTTCTCGGCTGTCTCCACCATGAAAATTGAAGGGACTATCTTGCCTCAGTTCCCTCATCTGCAAAATGAGAATAAAAACATGTACCTCCTTGGGCTGTTGAGGATAAAGGTCAGAAAATATCTGTAAAGCCCTCTGTAAACCTTAAAGCACTGAACAAACAGTGCTGGTGGTGGTGGCGGTGATTAGTCAAACTGCCCTCCCTGCTGCTGTGTAAACTTGGTATCACATCTCCCAATGCCAGGCCTTTGCACAAGCTGTGTCGCATGCCTAGACCACATTCTTCTCTTCCTTTGACTTTGAGACTGCTTTGCTTCCTTGTAGGTTCGGCTCAGATGCCAACTCCCATGGGAAGCTTTGCCTGATACTGCTAGTTGTCAGCCAATTCAACAAGCGTTTATTCATTGAGCATCTAGCACAAATCAGGCCTGAGCCAAGTGCTAAAGATACAAAGAAAGGCCAAAAACAGGGTCCCTGCTCTCAATCTAATGGGGAGAAAAAACAGGCAGATGATTATGTACCCCCCCCAAAAAAAGACGACAATCTATACAGAATAAACTAGAGACAATTAAGAGAAGGAAGCCTCTAGCATTTGAAGGGATCAGGAAAAGCTTCTTGGGAAAGGTGGAATATTAGCCGAGACCTGAAAGAAGGCAGGAAAGCCAGGAAGGCGGAGATGAGGAGGTACCCCAGGCACTGGGGTGCAGGAGATGAAGTTTGTATGTGAGGCCCCCACTAAAGAGTTAATATAGGTCCAAGCTCCTATCACCAATGTCAATTTCTGTTGAATAAAATTAATCTGGGGCCTAGATGTTTGCCTTCATGAATAAAAACTGGTAAGTACAAACAAATCCAATGTTGTAAAAGCATTTTCGATGGCCTTTAGAATATGCCAGTCATCCCAAGGTTTTTTAAACAAAAAGACCAATAGAACTAGTAAGATGCTTTGAAATTTTTCAGTGATACACATAAAAAGCAAAAGCAGTGCCTACCCACAAGATGCTTACATTCTTTAAAAAAAAAAAAATAACATTTGGGGCAGCTGGGTGGCATAGTAGATAAAGCACCGGCCCTGGAGTCAGGAGTACCTGAGTTCAAATCCGGCCTCAGACACTTAACACTTACTAGCTGTGTGACCCTGGGCAAGTCACTTAACCCCAACTGCCTCACTAAAAATAAAAAAAATTTTAAATTTTTTAAAAAAATAACATTTTTGGGGCAGCTAGGTGGTGCAGTGGATAAAGCACTGGACCTGGATTCAGGAGGACCTGAGTTCAAATCTGGTCTCAGACACTTAACACTCAATAGCTGTGTGACCCTAGACAAGTCACTTAACCCTCATTGCCCAGCCCCCCCCCCAAAAAAATTTTTCTCCAATTATAGGCAAAAAACAATTTTTAAAGTTCTTTTCAAGTTGTCAAATTTTGAGTTCCAAATTCTCTCCCTGCCCCCTTCCTGAGACAGTAAGCAATCTAACATAGGCTACACATGTGCAACCACAGAAAACATTACTATATTAGTCATTTTTGTCCAGGAAGACTCGAACAAAACAAAAAAAGGAGAAAAAACAGTGAGCTTCTGTCTGTCTTCAGACAGCAAGAAGTTCTTTCTCTGGAGGAGGGTAGCATGCTTCAAGCACACACTGCAGCAAAGGATGCGCAGCTCAATCAGTATATACATGATATGCACAAAGCACCTCACAAAGGTAATCTGAGCGGGGAGGTGCCAGCAGCTGAGGGGGCCACAGCAAAGGCCTCCTTCAGGAGGTGAAGGTAAGAGAGTCTCAAAGGGCGAGCCGGCAGCAGTAACCAGATAATAAAGACGTTGGAGGGAATAACCTGTAAGAACACTGGGATGAAAGGGGCAGACTGTGAGTCTCTAACTGCCAAGGAGAAGAGTTTATACTTGATCCCAGGGAGAACAGAGAGTCAGTGAAGCTCACTGACTTGGGAGGAGTAGCAGAGAAGGATGTTGTGTAGAAGGCTGGATGAGAGGGTCGGCTCAGATGGCAACTCCTATGGGAAGCCTTGAGGCCCACAGGCTCCTGCTGATTTTCTGGGCAGGAAGAGTTTGAAGGCTGGAAGCTTCAGTGAAAGCTTCAGGAGTAGGGAGCAAAGACTTTAACCAAATGATTCATTTCTTCTTTCTCTTATTCTCTTATCAGAAGGGACTATGGAGCTTTTCAAATCAGAGAATGTCAAATATCTGTGACTGATGTCACAGCAAATTATTTGAGAAAACAAAAGGGTTTTCCTTTTTTTTTTTTTTAAACTTTTTGGCTACTTTTCATGGAGTCTAGAAATTTTGGCTTACTTTAAGAAGTTATTTTTTATTTAATACCTAGTAAAATAAATTGTTTTTATTTAATTCCTAGTAAAAAAAATGAGTCATTACCCTCACCTTGGTAAGGCATCCCCACTGTTGTAACATACATGTTCTTCTCATACTTCTTTAAGCGATCTTCTAATGTATGAATCTAAAAATAACCAACAAAATAGATGAAAAAAATATGAAGAAAAACAAGAAATTTGTCTACAAAGTCATAGTGACAATAAAAAGGATTATAAAAACACTGCCAAGGTAAAAGTCCATTAAAGTTAATGTTACAACAACCTACAACAGGCAAGGAAGGACATGAGGACAGGGGACTACAAGAAGAGTATTCAAAAAGTGCTCCTCAAATAGCAGAGTCCCTAGAGACAGCCAAAGATACTGTGGAAATACAAAACACAGCAAGGACGGGAGTTAATGCCAAAGAGAAAAGAAGAAGCTAACAGACAGGAGGAGATGGGCAAATCTCTGCAAGTGTACGTTGGGAAAACTCAAGTCAATCCACTTCCAAAGAGCAGGAAGACTTGATGGAATGAAGCTCAGGCACCATGCTCACCATGTAGGCTTGCTTTGGTTACACACAAGTCTTTTGTTTTCCTTAACAGCATTTTTTTCAGTTACATGTAGAGATATTTTTCAACATTTACCTTTGTAAGACTGAGTTCCAAATTTTCCTCCCTCTCCTCACTCCCCCCCAATAACAGCAAGCAATCTGATATAGGTTATATATGTACCATCACATTAAACTTACTTCTACATTAGCCGTGCTGTGCAAGAAGAAAATCAGAACAAAAGGAAAAACCTCAAGAAAGAAAAAAGAAAGAAAGAACGAACCACCATAATATGGTCCAATCTGCATTCAGATTCCAGAGTTCTTTATCTGGGTGTGGACCTCATTTCCCATCATGAGTGCTCTGGAAATGTCTTGGATAATTGTACAGCCAAGAAAAGCCAAGTCTGTCACAGCTGATCATCACACAATGTTGCTGTTACTGGCTACACATAAGTCTTAATAGACAGTTATACAAAAAGGTGGTTTGTTGTTGTTGTTATTTGTTTGTTTGTTTGTTCTTCATTCTCAAAGAGGACCAATGACACCAGGAAGGTGAAGTCATGACTTGCACTGAACTGGATTGAAGTGAGGGAGGGCTGTGCTAGGTTACCAGCCTCACTCTCTCCTCCAGAGCCATCTGGGTCTGGTGGCAAGATATACATCAGGATGACTGGAAATGGCTCCGGATGTTTAAGGCAATTGGGGTTAAGTGACTTGCCTGGGGTCATACAGTTAGTATCAAGTGTCTGAGGTCGGATTTGAACTCAGATCCTCCTGACTCCAGGGCCAGTGCTTTATCCACTGTGCCACCTAGCTGCCCCATACAAAATGAGAATATCAGTAGAAAGATTAACTTCAATTGACTCATTATTTTTTACTTTTTGAGCCCCCCCAAAAGGATTCTTCTGAGAATTGAACCTTGTAGTAAATAACAAAACTCAATATTTTATCCAAAGATAAATGTTCTTCAAGCATTAAAACCATGCTCTCATCAGTTTTATATATATATATATATATATATAATTAAAGGATAAAATAGGAGATTTAAAGACTGTCTCAATCTCAAATTAAGGCATGAAATTTACATTAATCATATAAAATGATTTCTTATTAAAAAAACATAATCATTCTGATTCAGAAGCAAAATCCATACTATAATTCAGAACAATCAAGGTCAACTGTTAACCAGCAAAATAAAATTCTAGCTAAATGAAAAGCAAGTTTAGATGGTTAATATTCTAAATAAGAAGCCTTATAGATAGCCTTTCCCTCCTTTTTGGAGACGGGGTCTCCATACTTTAGTCAAACTGATAGGGCCTAATCCCACCGCTGACCTGGCAAGAGGCTTTCAGCGGCTCCATTCCTAGCCTAGGTCCCTTGGCCCTTCCTTTGGCAGCCCTGCCTGGCTTCCCCAGTAGCAGAGATTCCAGGTGCAAGGGCGTCTTTTCCTGCACCAAAACACCCTGCAATGGATTCCTCTTACACAAATCCAAACCTCCCTCACCTGTTCTCTGAACTCCTGCTCTTTCAACTTGGAATCATTGACAAGAGTAGTTTTCTGGGCCAGCTGGGTCTGAAAAAACAGAAAAGGGACTTTTCAAACAAGTATACTCTTCATTAACACAAAGACATGTTTTGTACTACTGGGGACTTTTTTGTTGTTAGTAACAGGCTCCTCCTGGCTCAGTTATAACACAAAATTCTCTTGAAAAGGTAGTTTAATCTAAGGCAATGAAATTCACTACTTACCTGGAGATCCCTAATTGTTACCTGAAAAAAAGAAAAAAAAAGGTAACATTTCTGCTTGAAACAAACACCAAACCTGGCAGATATGAAGATGCCAAAAAGTAACTGGCCAAGATTCTAGTTATTCAGTAAGTTCTCAACTATTCCTGTTTATTCTAATTTCCTCTCAAGCTCTCCATGACAATGAGGAAAAAAAAATTTTTTTTCTTAATGTACTGCATTCAAATCATGATACAACTAGGTCAAGAATAAATGTCAACAGCTGGAGTGGGGATGAATCTTGGAGAAGTGAATAAATCTACAAAGAAATAAAATGACAATAAGTGTCACAGATTATGACCAAAAAGGCAGCAAGGTGACACAGTGGATTGAGTGCCAGGCCTGGCGTTAAGAAGACCTGAGTTCAAATCCGGCCTCAGACACTTCCTAGCCATGTGACCCTTGGCTATTCACTTCACCCTGTTTGCCTCAATTTCCTCATCTGTAAAATGAGCCAGAGAAAGAAAATAGCAAACCCTCCAGTATCTTTGCCAAGAAAACTCCAAATGGGTTACACAGAGTTCGACACAACTGAAACTACTGAACAACAAAAAGACCCAAAACTACAAATAAAATATTCTTCTTTCTCTAGAACCGAATTTTGACCTAAAATTAAACACCCAAAAAGCCTCAGGGTAGTAAGAAAACCCATCTCAATGTCCAATTTTCCCTATTCCTCAAGAGAAAGCATAAGGGAATGCTGGGAAATGTACCTTTCAGTGCATCCACAACTGGTGAATGACTACATCGAAATAGGTCTCGATCAGCTGGAAGGGAGGTCTCTGGTAGAGAGCGCCAAAGACATGCTCCTGACCCTGTGCTCTCAACACTTCTAACGTCACATGAATGGAGGCCAAAGTGGCACACTATGAAAGCTGCAGAGGACACAATGCTGAGGAACAGCTAACATACATGAGAACGCTCAAGACCCAAACAGGAGACGATGGGCAGTTCTCGATCATTTTGTGTGTCACAGACTCCTGTGGCAGTCTATTGGAGACCAGTGGACCCCTTCTCTGAGTAATTTTTTTTGATAGTGAAAATAAAATATATAGGATCACAAAGGAAAGCAATTATAAAGACATAAAATTTTATATATATATAATGTGAGTCAGCAATGCCACAAATAGATCTGCATCCAAAAGGGATCAAACAAAAAGGAAAAGGAGCTGTGGGTGGTCATTCTCTTTGTGGCAGCACAGTTGCAAGCTATGGGACTTGCCCATCAACTGGGGGAGGAGGGGAGGGGCCTGAACAGGCTATGTATATGAACGGGTTGGAATACTACTGTGCTGTAGGAAATGACATGGGCGGCGGGTTTCCAGAAAAACTTAGGAAGACTTGTATGAACTCGTGCAACGGCAAGCAGGAAGATGCAGGAAAATCACTTAGGCATTAACAACAGTACTGCAAAGACCACCAACTCAGCAAACCTTGGGACCTCTGACCAACACGATGACCAATCATGATTCCAGAAAACTGGCGACGAAACATGCTGCCCACCTCCTGATAGAGAGGTGATGGACTCAAAGGACAGACCCAGACGTGGCTGTTTTTCCTGAATACAGTCAAGGTGGGGATTAGTTTTGCTTTACTATATATGTTTATAACAGGGTTTGTTTTCTTTGCTTCTCAAAGACGGACTGAAGGAAGGTGGAAGGGAGAGAATAGGGACCTGAAAAATTGATAAAATCAAATAAAAAAACCCCAACAACAACAAAAACCTTCAGATAAAAATGGGGGGAAATCCCTGACTAGAACAATGGGCCAAATCAAATCGAATTACATTTTAAAAGAACAAGTGTAAAGTCTTACACTGGTTCCAAAAAAAAAAATCAATTGCACAGTACAAGATCAGGAAGGTCTAGACCACAGTTCATGAAAAACAAAACAAAAACAAAAAATCTCAAGTCCCTAGTAGGCTAAAAGCTGCTGGCACAGTAAGAGTGCATGACCCTGGGCAAGTCACTTAACCTGGCTCCCTCAGCACCTACTTCCCAGGGTTGTCATGAGTCTCACATGAGATCACATTATAAGCATGCAGGGCAGTGCCTGGCACAAAGCAGTCGCTTAATAAAAATGCTCATTCCACCTCCCACCCCCCTGCCTAGGAATAAAAAATGAAGCATGGTACCAGCCAAGAGAATGAATGCGATCTTGGATCACAGCAAGAGACCTGGTGCCTAGACTGAAAGAAGGGAGAGCCGCACTCTGCCCTTCCCTAGCCAGACCAGCTCTGGAGAGCAGGGTTCCCCTGGCATTCACACAGGCTGCTCTCTCCCAGCAGGCCCACCCGCCAAGGCCTCTTCTTTTCTCCCCAGCTTCCTCCTCCCATTTTCCCAAGGGGCTGGCTCGCTGTCCTTCCTCTGCTTTCCTGGTTCCGTTCCCTATGGTCTGACTCTATCCCCACGCCAAGATTCTAAACTCCATGACAGCAGGGACGTCACAGTGCCTTTCACAGAGCAGATACTTGGGAAATGGGGGTTTTCTCACTTTCTCACTGCTCTGAATCTCCTCTTCTGTATGGAGTCTATGCTGGTATTCCTTCTGCAGCTGTTCCAGCTGTGTTTGTAGTTCAATAACTTTAGCAGTCATTTCTTCTTCTCGTGCCTTTGAGGGAAAAAATGAATTAACAAGATAAATCAAATATCATGTGACTGTTTAAGCATGTGGCAATCCTAGATTTAAAAAATGGTCAAGATAAAACCATTGCTCTGCTCGCTCGTAGCTGATAAGGCTGACCCCAAAAGCACTTGGCTCAGAATCACTGTTTATGAAGTCTGAGGACCACTTCCTACTTGACAAATAAGGAAACTGAGGTTCAGGATCAGAGGAATCTGACCTGTGTGTTCCTGCACCTGCCTCAGGGCTTGCCCCCATGAGTGATTCAAGGTCCTTAAGCGGCTGAAGCCAGGGAAGAAGCCAATCACAATTTTGGATCTGTCTTGTACCAAAGGCTCTATTTGAATAGTCAATGGAACAAAAGCATATTAGAAGGGGACCCTCTAACTTCCCCTTTGACTGGGAGGAAATAAACATGACAAGCTAAAAGAAACAAACAAAAACAGGGTTACATCAAGAATTTCTTCGTATCTTTTGGCTGTTCTTTTTAAATCTTCTTCTTTATCAGCAATTCTCTTATGCAGATGATTTGTTTCTGCTTGATGGCTTTCTAAGAGTTCTGCCTCCACTTCTTGGGCCTTGCCTGACAAACACAAGAGGAGAGTGCAGAGGAAAAGGCGTTAGACAGGGAGAGATCATGAGACCAGCTTCAGGAAAAAGTCCTTTTCAACTGAGCTTAATGAAATGAAATGACCAGCACCACACGAAAGGAACCGTTTTTGTATATCTACACCACTTGTGTATGAAATGATATATGTACACACACACCCCCAGGGCTGACAGCACAGCTCATCTGTAAAACATTACAAGCAAACACGCCGCTACGCTATGCGCCGCCTCACAAAAATCAGTCCATTCTCACATGTGAATGAATCCCCTTGGGCTTCCCTATTTCACTTTCCCCCTCCTTGTGACTCCCACCAAGGCCTGTCAGATGACTACTTTAAGGGGTGTCTCTTTCTGCACACTTCTTTTCCTTATTCTCCCAACTGTCAAGGCCACTGGGACCATGCTATATACCAGGACAGAAATAGTTTTGGGCCCTGATGGGGGGTGGCGGGGGGCAGGTCAGTGCTGGTTTATTTCAAACTCTCCGCTTGGTGACCTTAAATCATAAATTATCTCCGGCTATTCTTGTTTCTCTGCTAATGACTCTTTACTGTACTTACTGATGGTTTCTTTGATCGTTGCTTCTAATTCTTGTTCCTTCTGAGCCAGCTGTGTATTAAACTCCCTCATTAGTTGTTTTAACTTGGAGTTATGCTTCAGCTCATTGTCTTCCTGTTCCATTCTGTACAACAAAATTTTAAAATCAAATGTATTCATACAAAGAGAACAAAATCACTTAATTTATCATCATCTTATATGAAAGAGAAATATCATTCCCCCATTTGACACAGAACACTGCTTAAATTTCGACTTTGCAGCTATTCATACGACACTTTTAAAACTAGAGAGAAGCAACCTACGGCAATGGCCATAAGCACATCTAATTCTGCAAGGGGTGCTGAGGGCTGCACCAAGTCCCCTTAGTTGGATCCCCCGCGTCCAGGCCCTTCTCTCCAATCCCGCTGCATGCAGCAGCTTCTTACTACTACCTTACTACTATCACTACCACCTGGTCTTCTCTCCATTACCTCCAGAACAGCCAAAGGACCATTTGTCCAAAAACCAGCTTTCTCCTGCACCGAACTGGCTGGTTCCAATGACCTTTCAGAGGGCTGGCCACTTCCCTGTTCCCATCCTCTCCTGGGACCCTCCCTGCAACAAGGCTCTCTCTCCCTCCTCAGACGACCATCTGCCCTTCACTCTTGGTAGAAGCAGGGCCCCTGAGGACATTCATGCCGGGAAGGGGCTCAGCACAAACTTTTGGGGCACGAACAAAACTTACTTCATTTTCTTTTCCATTTCTTCTTCACATTCTTTCTTGGTTACTTCCAACTCTTGCTGATGCTCCTTCCTCAGAGTCCGCAAATCCCTCTGCAGGCGATTCACCTCCTTGCGCAGCCGCTGCCTGTCCCGCTGAGCCTCCTCTAGTTCCGACCTCAGGTCCTCCTGCTGGCTCTGTGTGCCTGGGAGAAACTGGGCTTCTGTGCTGCTTTCCACATTTTCCCCTACCCCTTCCACTGGCTTCTCTTTCTCCTCTGGCTGCTGCTGAGAAGCCTTGAAGTATCCGGGGTTGGACGTCAGCAGCTCTGCTCCAACTCCGGCACGGTGGGCATCCGACCCCTGTACCTCTCCTTCTAAAGTCTGGCCCATTTGGCCCTTGTCCTGGAGGATTTTCTGGACCACTCCGATGCCATTCTCTAAGTCTTGCTGCTGCCTGGCACTATCATTCTCCCCCACACCCTGCTCTCCAGCAACGAGAGAATAACACTTGTGGCTATTTTCCTCAGGTTCCTGTTGAAGACAACTGACCACTGTTTGCTCCTCCCGTTGCCTTTTCTTCCCCTGAAGTTCCGGTGTCTCAACCTGAGGCATCTTCTCACCGTCAATCTCCCCCTTTGCTGCCTGCACCGTGAGATCTGCAGCGGAGGCTGCCACAGCCTGTCCAGCTACAGACCCAAGCTGCTCACGAAGGTGCTGAACCTCACGTTCTTTCTCCTGCAACTGCCGGGTCATCTCCATCACCTGATTTTCTGCTTCTCTTTTGTGCTCCTCCTCCTTTTCTTCCATTTGGGACAGCAACTGCTTCTTGATGGTGGCAATCTTTTGTTCCGCCTTCTTCTTCAGTTCTGCCAACTTTGCAGCAGTTTCTGCATCCAGTCGCTCCTGCAGCGCCTTTAACTCATCCGCTTTGCTTTTGTCACCGGAAGCGATGGCGTGCTCCATCTCCCTCTGCTGGGCCTCCAGCTCAGATCTCATGGAGTCCACTTGCTTCTGGAGCTGCAGCACCTGTTCCTCCCCTCGCTCTTGGGCATGCTGGAGCTGCCCTTCATTTTCACAGCGTCTTGTAAGTTCTTCTGCTAAGCTCCTATTTTGTGTTGTTTTCTGGGTAACACACTCCTCTAACTCTGCAATTCTTGCTCTCTGCATGTTTAACTCTGCTAGCAAATCATGTTCGTGTTTCTCCTTTTTACTCTCCCTTTCTTCGAATTCACTCTTCCAACTTTGGAAACTTTCTTTTTCCCGATCAAGGTTCTCTTTTAATGAATTTATCTGCTCATCTTTTTCACTAGATTCCTTTGTTTTTAGCTCTAATTGCATCTGCAAGTCTTTAATAGCATTCTGATTCTGTGTAAACTTCGACTGTGCTTTCTTCTTCCACTCAGAGAATTTATTCATCCAGTGATCAGCCTGTTCAAGAGCAGATGCCTTTTCCTTGGTCAAGCTGTCAACTGCCAAGGATAAATCTTGGACTTGGTTGAGCAGGCCTCGTTGGGCCTCCCCGTGCTGCTTATTTATCAGAGACAGAGCCTCCTCCTTTTCTGTCAGGCTGACGCTGCTTTGGAGTTGAGCATCCAGCTCCTTCACATGCTCACGAAGGTCGCTGATTTCTGATTTCTTTTCCTGAAGCTCCTCTTTCATGAGGGTGACAACGTTGATGTTTTCAGCCAACTCCTTCTTCAACTGAGTGATACAAGATTCCTTCTCAGAGGCAGCCTGTTGCTGATGGCCTCCTTCTCTCTGCAATGCTTCTTTTTCTGTGACCAGGCCTTCGATGTCAGCTCTCATGCTCTTAATCTGATTCTCTTTTTCTTCCAACTGAAGAACTGAATGTTGTAAAGAATTATTTAAAACATTTTGTTGTTCTGTCACCTCCCTCAGCTTTGCTTCTAGGTCAGGGATTTTATGAGTCTGAATTGATAGCGCTTCTTTCACTTTAGCTGTCTGAAGCTGGCAATAAGAAACCCTAGAAAGCGCGGCGTCGATTTTACCGTTACTTTTCTCCATCAGTTCACTGGTTTTGGTTTGCAGTAAGGCCTCGGCTTCCTGGCAGTACGTGTGCAACTGTGCCACTAATTTTTCAGACAGTTTCTGAAAGTGCAAGTGGTCTGCCTCGACTTTCTTTTCATATCCTTCACATGAAGATCTCAAATCCTGGAGTTGTTCTTCAGTAGTTTTCAGCTTCTCAGTCACCTCCAAAAGCTTCTGCTTATCTTTTTCTTCCAGTATCTTCAACTCCTTAATCTGTTCATGAAGAGCGGCTCTCTCTCTCACAGACTGATCCAGGTCAGCCTCTAGCGCTTCGAGCCGGGCTTTCGCGTCAGTTCCGTTTTGGGTCAGCATCTCGATCTGAGCAGATTTCTGCCTCAGCTGCTCCTGTAACTCATGGACAAGCGCACCCTGCTTCGTGCCTTCTTCCTTCAAAAGGGCTGCTTCTTTGCTGGCCATTTCTTGGTCAGCCCTGATGGCCAGCACCTCCTGCCTGAGCTCGGCCACTTCTCGCTCCTTCTCCTGGAGCTCTCTCTCGTGTTTCTCCTGGAGCTCCTCGGCTTGCTGATTGACCTTCCTTTCCCAATCCAACACGATGCTGTTCAGCTCTCGCTGATGGGCTGCCGTGAGACTTTCCACTTGCTCCTTCTGGTTCTTCTTCAGTTCTGAAATCGCATCCTCCATTCCGGCAGAACTAGCCTGGGCCATCTCCAACATTTTTGCATTAAACTGTTTCTCCTTCTGGCTGAACTCTAAGTGTGTGTTTTCCAGTTCTTTTTTCAGCTTAACTTCCTGATCCGACAGTTTCTTCTTGAAAGTTTCTTGCACTTCCTTTGCTTTCTGCTTAATTTTTTCCATCTTGATTTCTTGATTCTTCAGTTTGTTTTCATATTCCTTTTCCAGAGTCTTCATGCTTTCTTCTTTGGCTGAGAGTCTTTGCCTGAAATGGTCCGCTTCCTGGTTCTGTAGTTCTTTCATGTGTAAAATTTCATTTTCCCTTTCAGCCAAGCTTTGCTTGATCTGTTCTCGTTCTATGCTGAAATCTTTAAGTTGAGACTCATATTGGTCAGTCAGAGAAAGTAGTTTTTGATCCATTTCTCTGCTGTGTTTCTCCTGTTGCAGCATCAACTCTTGCACCTGGGTTTTGTAAGAATCCAACTCTGCAGTGAGATGATTCTTTTGCACATCAGCTTCTGCTACCTGTTTTTCAAGGTGATCTTTCTCTGCTTCCATATCACTCCACTTCTGTTGCAATTCAGTCAGCTGCCTTTCATAGGCCTTTACCTGCTCATTTGAGTTATTTTGGTGTGACTGAAAAATGTCCATCTTATCTGATGCTTGCTTAAGCTCGGTTTCGGCTCTTTTAATGGATTCCTCTAATTTCTGCTGCTGGGCTTGCTGCTCTTCCAAATGTCGTTCCTTCTCCTTGAGCAGGAGTCCAAGTTGATTGATTTCGTCTTTCATTCCTTTCTCCATATTCTGGACAGACAGTTTTTGCTCTTCAACCATAATGTCAACTTGCTGCTGGTGCTGAATTCTCTGTTTATCCAGCTTCGCCTCGAGCTCCCGCTTTACTTGATCTGTCTCGTTCTTTAAGACAGAGAGCTCCTTTTCCAGATTCTGACGACCTTTTAACACATCAGACAGCTCCGCAGACAACGCTTCTAACTCTGTCTGCTTCACATCAAGCTTTTCGAGGGTCTTCTCATTCATCTCTTCTATGTGCCTACGGAACACAGTCTCTTTCTCTCTCAACACTGCCTCTTGTTCTTCTTCACATTTCTCCCGGAGCTTCTCCATGTCAGTCTGGTGGTGCTGCTTTAGGACTTCAAGTTTCTCTGTCCAAAGCCGTTCCTGCTGTCTCTGCAGACTTTCTAATTCTGCTTTATGGTTTTCAACCATGACTGTGATTTCCATATTGTGCTTGTTTCTCTCAGATGCCATTTGAAAGGACATCTCTTCTACCTGATTCTTGCTATCTTGAGAGCACTTTACCAGGGAGCTTTCCAACTCCAGGATTCTCTAGAAATAAGAGAATACATGTATTTTAATTGAGGCACACACTGACTAGCATGACTAATGTTGAAAGGATATTTACAAACTGCTTAGACAAAACAGAAAAAATGACAAAATATCAAATTAGACACTATAAAGAGTATGCTCTAAACTTCCCGCCCTTGCCAATTTTATAAAGAAACCATAAGGGGGCAGGCTAGGTGGCACAGTGGATAAAGCACCAGCCCTGGATTCAGGAGAACCTGAGTTCAAATCCAGCCTCAGGCCCTTGACACTTACTAGCTGTGTGACCCTGGGTAGGTCACTTAACCTCATTGCCCTGCCCCCCCCTCCAAAAAAAGGAAAGAAACCATAAAACAAAAAGGCAAAAAATTTCTACCATAAATTTAATTCATATTTCAGAATGTTAATCATAGATGGGAGAAAGCTATTACCAGAACTTTTCAAACAGAGGTTCTTTAAAAGGAATGTGTCTGACTTTTACCAACAAATAGAGTCATTTCTATGACAGCAAACACAGAAAGAAAATGTCATAGTGATGAGAAGTAATAAATCTGTGACAATTTTGCTTAAACAAAGACATATTTCAGACAGCGTCTACGGGCAGTCATAAATATATACACCGGACAGAAAAGACTACTAACTATTGATGAATTAGCCTTTTCATTCTTGCATCACCTTCTGAAAAGAGTGATATCAAATTCCCATCAAATGAAACATTATATCACCAATAAATTAGTGAAAAAAAGAATAGTTTCTACTTTAACAATGTATGGGGGCAGTTAGGTAGTGCAGTGGATAGAGCACTGGCCCTGGAATCAGGAGGACCTGAGTTCAAATCCAGCCTCAGGCCCTTGACACTTACTAGCTGTGTGACCCTGGGCAAGTCACTTTGCCCCAATTGCCTCACCAAAAAAAAACAAAAACAAAAACAATGTATGAATGGAAACATGGCATTAGAACCAAAACTTTTCAGAGTTAGGAGGAAGTATAGACCAGGCTTTAAACAACTATGGCTTGTGGAAATTTATTTTGATTTGGGGACCCTACCTTTAGGCTGAGATTAGAAAGCCTTAGGCCCTCAGGGTCTCTCCCCCTCCCCCTCCTCCTCAGCTTCAGCTGAGTGAAAAAGCCCCATGGGCTATACAAGACTCCAGGTCAGACAGCTGGGGGGAAAAAAAAAAAGCCCCCAGCTCCAACCTGAGTGGAGCTATCTGAAGGATCCCGGATGGCCTGTGCTGAGGCATAAGGCTCGAAAGCACCCCCCCCCCCAACCGCCCCCCCCCAGGTGCCGCTCTGGCTGGTGGATTAGCTTGGTCTGTGGGGGCGAAGGAAGCCCCGAGATTTGAGTGGAGAGAAGAAAAGGTATATATAGACCTGGGAGTGAGATAGGGGAAAGGAAGGAGACTAGAGGGAGACAGACTAGGAAAAGAAGACTCGAGGATGGACTAGAGGAGAGAGGCTGACTAGAGGGGAGCCCGACAAGGACGGAGGAGAGTTCGGTTTGGGAAAAGGAGAAACGGGGCTGACAAGGTTACAGGCCTTAATACAAACCAGGGAAAGTGTAAGGTGCCCTGAGGCCCTTACTGTATTCAAGAAGTTCCAAGCAGCAGGTGGGAAAGAGAGGCAGTGGAAAGAGACTGCAGGAAAGCAGTCAGGTTGTACTTTATTTCCCCGTATTCCTAATTTGAAATAGTATCTCATAAATAAACTCTGCTTGGATTATTTGGTTAAGAGACTTCTTAATCCTGTGTTTATCAATTTGGGAGTGGAGCAGTGTGGTGGAACTTTATAAACGGCCCACATTAAATTAAACGCAGTCAGATAGCCAAATAGTCATGAGTCCCCAGATTAGTCCTCCAGTCAGCTTCAGCCCCCAAAATTAGGCTAGTCATTTAAAAATATTTCACAGGCTCACAGGCCACGCAGCCTCTTTCCCTAGAGTCTGTGAAGTTGAAGATGATTTTTACATTTTTTAAATCAAAAACAGGCATTGGGCCAACCCCTATCATAGCCATTACTTAGACGTCCTCATTTTCATATAAGGAAACTGAGGCCCAAGAACACTAAAATGACTTGCCCAAAGGCATATCCCTAGTACTTAGTTTTTTTTTAACTTACAGTTCTATAGGTCTCTGCTTCTTGCTGTAGGTCCCGAAGCTTATTCTCACTTTCCAAGAGTAAAGCTTTTTTCTGCAATTCTAATTCTTCCAGAGCTAAAGATTCTTGCTGCTCTTTTTCTTGAGTAGTCTTCAGATACTCTGTTTGATTATTTTCCTGTGATTAAAAAAAAAAATGATCCAGCCATACTTCATTGTGGTCATGACAAATCACAAGTTACAATAGAAAATTAAAACCTCATTAACGTGGAAGCCAAGAAGTTGGCTGAGTTTATAAAAATTATGACGTACAGAATTATTTTGAAACAGCAACAATGACTTTAATTAAAGTAGCTAGAATTGGTCTGACCAAGTGGTAAAGAGCTTCAATAACACAAAACGTTTAAGCACCCAGGGTAGTAAGTGCTGTCTTTTCAATTAACACCCACACTGCTTATATGTCAATAGTCACCTCTACTATGCTTGAAAACACTTTTCTGAAATAGGCTGACACTCTCCTTGTTAACTGGAGTGGTAAGTACCTTTCATTTGCTTAGTAAGGCCCTTTTTCCATTAGGAATCAGAAACTTAAGCCACACACTGTCCCAATTATCACAGATTCCAAATTAGTGAAATCCAAATTAATGAGGGCTTAAAGCATAACAAAATATTACCAATTAAACAGGAGAGATAATGGCATATACAACGCATACTTTTAAAGAACCCAATAAGTGCTGACAGTGAAAACAAGAATGATGACCGCTGGTAATGCTGATAAACAATAAACAGAAAAATTAACTTCCTTTTCCTTCCTTGTTCTATTTTGCTGAAACAAGGAAATAGAGCCTTTCCAATCTGTTTTAGCTAATCTGTGTCTGGCAGAATCACTGCTAACGTGCGCGTCACAGTCCTAAAATCACAGCTTGTTCATAAATTCTCCCTGCTAGCATAGTTGCTGTCAAGTCACTTATATGGTTTCCAAAAACAAGTTGACGGAAACGTAAGCTCACTGATATATATGGATAAATACTCCCTGCAAACAGAGTCACAACATATTGATGCCTTCTCAGCCTGGACATCTCTTGGATCCTTTCTTCTGTAGATCACAGAGAATCCACCAAATACATTAGAACTTTCCTGTAACCTTAAACACCAAGGTGTCAATGAAACATGAGGCCATCCCTCTACCACCTGTCATTTACATGAAAGGCCAGCCTCCTTCACCTGTGATACCTCCTCTCTGAAGAATATCCCCAATGCCATTTCTTAAGCATTGGTCATCCCAGAGAGACACCAGATTTCACTCTCATCATCATCTTTCCAGTGTTTTCTGGGCCACCTGAAACTTTAAAACTCCTTAGGGACTGAGGTTTTCCAAGATGCACAACTGTAGATGGTTGCTGAGATAACGTTTATGTTAAAAAAAAGGGAAGACCACACCAGGGAGTACCCCTTGGGAAAAGATCCCTCTACTTTAACGATCCCCAAATTCATTCTGCCATGCTGCCTCTCAAAGGCTCTGTGGAGTTTTAGAAAAAGTGGCAGAGCTAGGAAATACTTCCTCTGACATTTACTAGCAGTGTGACTTCTGGCAGGTAACAAACTCCCAGGTCTCAGTTTCTTCATCTGTACAATAAATAAAGAGGTTGGACTAGAGAATACCCAAGGTCCCAGTGAACTCTCAATCTATGATCTATGACCCTTTTTTCACTGAAAGCAAAAACACACACCAACACTAGAAATACAAACGGGAAAATGGAAAGCCTCAAACGAGGGTTCACAAGTCCCATAGAAGAGAGGCAGGTTTACACAGAAGCTCTGAAAGATAGGAAGATTTTAGCAGGCTGCAAATTCAGTGAGCCAGTGGTGGGAAGTGGCCCCCAGAAAGCAAAGGCTACCTCAGCAGAGGACGGACTTAAAGGAATGAAGTGGGGGCAGTCTCGCTCTACTTGGCCTTGGTGTAACCACACCTAGAGTCAAGTGTCCATTTCCAGAGGCCACCAATCAAGGATGATACTGAGAAACTAGAGAATGTCTTAGGGAGAACACCTAGGGAAGGGCATATGGCCTTGAGAACACGCCATAGGAGCATCAATGGAAAGACATGGGAACGTTGAGCCTAAAGAAGAGAAGCCTACAAGGGGTCATGAGAACTGAATCCAGTGTTTGACAAGGAGGATTGATTTTTTTCTGCTCAGCCCAGGAAGGCAGGACTATGGTAAGTCACAGAAACACCAATTCAGGCAAAACTTCCTGACAAGATCTACAAGAAACGGAATGGACTGCCTCAGGAAGCGGTGGGCTCCCCTTCCCTGAAGGTCTTCAAATCGAAACTAGATAGCCCCAGTCAAGCGTGTCATGATGGGGGTTCTCCATTCAGATATGGAATGGCGTAGACAGTGTCTAAGGCCTCTTCCAACTCGCCAATTCCAGGAGTCTGTGACCGAAATGCTGGCTGCCCACAAGCAAAAGATGCCCCAAAATAAGAGCTCTTTGAAAGGTAGTCACCAAAAAGAACGATGCTAGTGTTTTACATTTATATAAGATGAAGAATCCCATTAACAAGTGCTATGCAATTCTTCTTCCCACCACGTTCCCTGCTGCCTTGCCCTGCACACGCCATCCAGAATAAAGACAGAGTTGTGTAACATCAAGAGAAGGGACACTGGGGACATTTGTTTTAACTGCCCTCAACTTCCTCCTTTCTCCATGGTCTATACATGTGTGGGGGGGGGGGGAGAAGGAACAGGCAGTAGGGATTTATCCTATACCATTCCATCACCTCCTTCATAGTCCCAAAGTATCCTTTCACTACTTGGCCCTGATCTTAGTTCTCGGGTGCCCTTAAAAAGGTTCCTGACTTTCTTTTCCACACACAAAAGATCAAGAGCCACCCACTGCTACTGTTTTAGAAAGGAGAACATTCAGACAGGCATTCACTTCCAGGGCATTCCCTCACTACTCAGCAGGATCCAACACCACCATTTCCTCCACCATCTCCACTTGACTACACTCCGTGGAAGCCCCTATCCAGCAATAAGGAGCTGTCTTGTCCTCAGAAAACTATATGGGAAAGAAGTCAAGACCAGGTTGGTGTAAGTACAAGGTCCCCCACCTTGACTACGAGCCAAGCTGGGAAGAAAAGCATGGCCTATATCCAACTAATAGGGAAATTGCTTTTCATTTACAAATCTCCTTTGACAAGTGTTAATTTTTGGTACTGCCATATCATATAAAAAATTATTCTATTCTATTCTGTTAAGATAACTGAACATTTTAATCTTATCTCTTGTGTTTATACTTTAGATTTAAATGTTTAAACCTATTATAAGCTCATGAAACATTTAAATGATTTCTGCAGAATTTCTTCTATACAGAATAGCATTTTTTCTAGAATTATTAAGAAATGGGGTATTCTACATAAATTAATTTTTCAAATAACTAAACTTTACCCTCTTAAGAACTAAGCCTTATTTTAACCATTTTAAAAATTAAAATTCTTCTAATGTATATCACATATTTCTTGGATTTATTAAACAATACATCAAAGATAATTTAACATTAAGTTAATTCAATCTTAATGAGGCATGAAGGGCTATGTATCTTTACATTATGACCCAAGACGGGTTGCTGATAGAAACTGAGATGTTGCTGAGTCTCTCTCAGGGTCTACTATCATTTAATGTACACTAGCATTTCTTTTCTTTTTGATTTTACTTTTATAGTGTTTTACTTTTTTCCCAATTACATGTTAAGAATTTTTAACATTCACTTTTTACAATTTTGAATTCCAAAATATCTCCCTCCCTCCCTCACGTACCCCCCTCCCTAAGACAGTAAGCAATTTGATGTAGGTTCTATATGTGCAATCTATAAAACATATTTCCATATTAGACACATTGAGAAAGAAGACACAGGCCAAAAGGACAAACAAAATACAGAGAGTGAAAACTCAATCTACACTGAGAGTCTATCAGCTCTTTCTCTGGAGGTGGACAGCATCTTTCATCCTGAGACCTTTGGAACTGTCTCAGATCACTGTCTTACTGTGAATAATAGATGCTATCGTTTCTAAGGAGTGAGAGTCCACTGGTGCTCTTCTGGTCATCTGCTCTCCATTCTAAGTTAAAAATCATAAAATTGCCAGGAAAAGCAAGTAACTTAACTTGGAAAATAATGGACTAATTTCCAGGCAACTGAAAATGAACAACCTCAGACCCAAGGGCAGAGCTCTGTGCGAGTTATTCCCAGAACTCACGAGCTCATCCATTTCCTCTCATTTCCAGTTGAGGATGAAAGAAGTCTTATCTCTGGAGAAGTGTGATCTCAAACTATTTTGCCAAAGCAACCCAAACCAAAAATTTGGATGCTATGATGTTATTTACAAAACCCAGTACAACAAATACTCACCAGAGCTGCTTTCAATTGCCTCTGGAATTCTTCTTCTCGAGCCTGAAGTTTCTCATTGAGCTCCTTCTCCTTGTTAGCAAGCTCCCCGGCATGCATCTTCTGTAGATGAGCAATTTTCTCTTCAGACGTTTTCTGAAAAATGAGTCAAACGGGCACAGGTAAAAGTCCCTGGAAAGCAACATTCATTGTGTTGAACTCCAACACTGATGAGAAACAGGCAAAAGGCAAATTCCATCCAATGACCCACCAAGTCACTGAACTGCATAAATAGACGTCCTTGCTGCTATAATCTGCTATGCAGTGCTTAGCACATACTCATAAAAAAGAAACCAAATTTTTATTACACATCAGTAAATTGTGTCATTTTTTTAATAGAGGTTATTAGCCATTTAAACATATTAACAATCGATAGCGAACCTCTTCTCAATTTCCCACTTCTTTGACATTTCTCACATGTAAACTCTCTCCAGCAGTGACACAGAAACCATCTGAGTCTTGTCTGCAGGGCATGACTGCCACAAAAGGGGGTGTCCCACATGGCACGTCTCAGTGTGAGCATAAGAAGGTGCCACTGGAAGAATTCCAAACATCTTCACAAGCACAAGACAGGAATGTCCCAGTTTAAAAAGAAGCTTGTCATGTGAAACACAGAACAGAGCGGGGTTGTGCACTGCAGCCTCCCAAAGCCATAGGACAACAACAATCTTGGGCCGCACTGAGTCACTAAGAAAGACAGTCCTCTGTCCTCTCTGCCAGTACTCAGATGACATCGGAAGAACAGTATGCAGCTCTGGACACTCCAGTTTAGGGAGGACACTGATGAGATGGAAAGTGCCCAAAGGAAGACAACCACAATGATGAAGTTTTTGTTCAAAGAAATTCAGGATGTTGAGACAGACAAAGCTCTGGGACACACACAGCAAGTCCACAAGTGTTTATTACATACTTGTTATGTGCCAGGGACTGAGCTCAGTGTCCAGAACACAGATACAAGCAAAAAGACAAGCACTGCCCTCAAAAATGGGGGAACACAACACAGAAAAGGAAGTCTCTCCCCACCCCCGGCCATCCTCTACTCAGCTGTCAAACTGATATTCCTGAAGGACAAGTCTGACTATGTCATTCGCCTGACACGCCCCATATTCTATCAGCTCCTATGAGTCACATATAAAATTCTGTCTTTTGAAGCCTTCCACAGCCTGGGCTTCTCCTACCCAATGAGTCTTCATAATCCTTATACCCCAATGGACTCTGATCCAGTGACCCCAGCATCATAGTGGACACTCAATTTCCCAACCTCATGCACTTGCTTTTTAAAAATACTTAATACTATTTTTTCAATAAGCAACAATCTACCTCCTTTCCATTCCATCTCCCCTTCTGTTGCCAATGATAGAATCCTTCTTTTGAACATGTATAAAACTACAGGCTTTCCTTTGCTCTGAGATTTCAGCCCTAGTTGCAGGCCAGACTAGAAGCTGGAACTGAGACGTTGCTCTGCTTCCCTGGGCTGTAGGCCAGACTGCAGCTTTCTGAACCTCCTCTTTCTTTGTACTCAGCCAAGGGTCTATGATTCCTCCTTAGCCTGCCCACTTTCAGTCTACCTTGGGTATATGACCCTGAGCAACATAGTAGCTGACCACATAACAGTCAGCCACTGAGGTGTCCAGGTTTGGTCCCAAGACTTTCTCTTACGCTGGACTTCAGCTGATGCACTGGAGGGCTCTGTGTAGCTGTTCCTGGCCGGACAGTGTGCTGAGCATCTATTAGTCTACCTATGCCTACCTGACCTGAAAAAATGATTCCCTAGAGCGTTTTTCCTTGGATTTCCTGATCATATTTCAGTCTAGCGCATTTTTTTTTTTAGATCTGTCTAGAGGACATTTGAACTTCTTCTGCCATCTTGTCTCTGCATAACTGTGTGCAAGGGGCAGCTGGGTGGTGCAGTGGATAAAGCACCGGCCCTGGATTCAGGAGGACCTGAGTTCAAATCTGGCCTCAGACACTTGACACTTACTAGTGGGCAAGTCACTTAACCACCACTGCTCCACCCCGAAAAAAATTAATTAAAAAACAAGCAAACAAAAAAACTGTGTGCACTTTCACTGGCTGTCTCCGGGCCTAGATTTCTCTCCCTGCCCATCTCTACCTCCTAGCTTCTCTGGATACTCTGAAGTGTCAGCTCAGGCTTCTTTGCAAGAAGTGTTTTTTCATTCCCCTTGATCCCAGCGCCTCCGGTCTCCTGATTGTCTCCAATTTAGCCTGTATATTTCATTTGTACATAGTTGCCTGTATGTGGTTCCCCAGAGCAGGAGCTACCTTAGCTAGTGCTAAGCCTGTCAAGTAGTAGGCACTCATTTGTTGACTTACGGTCATAAAGACAGAATGAGACATGCCAAATGATTAAAATTAATGGTTCATTGATGCCATGTAATACTGCCACGAAGAGCACCAAATTGTTTTCCTTGGGGGTGAGCTAGGTGGTGTTGCAGTGCATAGAGCACTGGGCTTAGAATCAGGAAGATTCCTCTCCTGAGTTCAAATCCAGCCTCAGAGACTTCCTAGCTGTGTGACCCTGGACAAGTCACTTCACCTTGTTTGCTTCAGTTTCCTTACCTGTAGAATGAGCTGGAGAAGGAAATGGGAAATCACTGCAGGATCTTTGCCAAGAAAACCCCAAATGGGGTCATGGAGAGTTGGGCACAACTGAACAATAACATTGTATGACACCCCAAAAAGACATCTGGACTGGGAGAAGCGGGGCGGAGGGGGGGGGGTCCAGAGAACCTAAATTAGATTCCCTAGTCCTGCCACTTACTCTAATCTCTCTCAGTCTTAGTTCCTCCGTGTGTAAAATCATTGAGTTAAACTAGAAGGGGACTTAAAGATCTTCTCCCAGCTCTAAATGTAGAACATCACCGACACTGAACAAAATATATCAACAAAATCTATTTTGGGAACTAAATAAAAATGTCTGACCATAGGGAAAAAATATTTCGAGTCGCTCTCTTTGTGGTGGCAAAGAGTTGGAAATCGGGGGGAGGCCCATCCATGGGGGATGGCTGGACAAGTCGTGGTGTATGAACGTGATGGAGTGCTGCTGAGAGGTAAGAAATGATGAGCAGGCCGAGTTCAGAGACACCTGGAAGGACTTGACTGCACTGACGCTGAGTGAAGCGAGCGGAGCACTGCACACAGCAACAGCAACATGGTAAGAGACGTGGCTCTTCTCAGCAGTGCAGTGATCCAAGACAATTCCAAAGAACTCATGATAGAAAATGTTCCCCACATCCAGAAAAAAGAACTGTGGATTCTGAATGCAGATTGAACCAGACTGTTTCTACTTTTGTTTTTGTTTTTTTGTTTTTTGAGGTTTTTCCCTTTTGTTCTGATTCTTCTTTCACAACATGACTAATGAAGAAATGTGTTTAATGTAATTGTACATATATAATCTATATCAGATTGCTTTCTCTCTTGGGGGAAGGAAAGGGAAGGAGGGAGAAAAATTTGGAACTAAAAATCTTAAGAAAACAAATGTTGAAAACTATCTTTACATGTAACTGGAAAATAACAAAATACTTTTATGATTTAAAAAAAAAGTCTGACTAGGGTCATCAGTCAAGAATAGGTCATGGCGCTAATTCCCAAGAAGTTACCATTCATTTCTCTTATGTATTTATTTTAGTGATTAGATACGAACTGAAAACTTTCTAAACCATCAGTTTGGATTTCTACAGTCTCTTACAAACCAATTCAGTGGAGTCTCACTCTTACCTTCATAATGTCTACAACTTCCTGTTTTACCCGGCTCAGCTCTTGCTGCAGATTTACACGTTCTTCCTCACTTGTTTTTTCAATTGCTTTTATCTGTTCATCCATTTCTGCTTTCATCTTTTTCCGGGCTTCTTCAGTTTTTTGTGCTGTGCTCAAAGCTTTTTCAAGTTCCTCAAAAGCTAGAATGAAAAAAAGAAAGAAAGAAAGAAGAAGAAAACAGCTCAAGAAATAATGTCACGGAAGATTGCTGTTTCACTGTCACTCATGGGGAAGAGAGGAAGGCAGCAATAGGACAAGGGACAACCAATGGTCATGTTTTTGGGCTGAGGGTGCAACTCTTCTTGGAGCTGGACAAATAAGATCCAACAACGAAATCAACCATTTCCAGGTTAATGACTAGCAGTGTCTGATACCTCCCAAAACACAACACACATATCATCTGAGCCTGGCACATCAAATCTCATTTTGTTCTGTCTCCAGATCCTGCTTTAATAGAAGTTTAACTAAAAAGAGGCACTTTTAAAAAACAAGAGTGTGTGTGTGTGTGTCTGTGTGTGTGTGTGTGTGTGTGTGTGTGTGTGTGTGTCTGTGTGTGTGTCTGTGTCTGTGGGTGTGTGTGTAACTACACATATCATTTAAAATTTATTTTGGACTCCTTATTCTGCCCCAAATTAGGTTACTTCCCTAAGAAAATACCTATATAAAGCTAGAGCATAGTGTTTGGTACATAGTAGGTGCTTAATAAATGTTTATTGACTGACTGTATACTAATAGTCTTCCATTAACAAGAAATTGCCTCAAACTTTAAACTCTTTAGAAGAATAAATGTTATTTTTCCTATAACCATTCCATGTTTAATAATATTCTAAAACTCCTGACTCTTCTAGCTAGATCGGATAGCATGATCATTGTTTCCATCCCTAATAACCATGATTATTCTGAATATCTGCACCACTGTCCTGTTGGGTATTCAGAGAGGCCAGGAGGGCAGGGAGAGGGAAGAGTGCACAGGCCCGCCGACATGCAGAGGGGACAGCTGACTCACCACATCCCAGCACGACACCAGCAGGGAAGCTGAGTGACTAGCAAACTACCACAAGAGTGCGGGGTTTTCTTTCAAAGTAAAATTCTATGTATCTCAGGCAATTTTTCTTTTTAAAACACCATTAACAAGATAATTTGCAGAAGAAAACTAATATCTTAGGTAATAAATAACTAAATCTTGTGAAAATTTAAATTACTCCCCAGACAGTCCCTAGTATATAGGAATAATAAACCCACCAGGACTCAAGACAAGGCTTAAGTAAGCCAGCCGGCTAGACCCCTTTTCATGGAACAGGAGCTGTGTGTCAGACCATCGCTACCCTTAAACCATTATCTATTAGAGGTCTTCCAGCTACTTTGTCCTAGGTCTGCTGAGGTATTTGATAATTAAGGATGATAAAGGCTTAATGTGTGCAGAACTCTTGGGGAAGGATGGGACGGTCACTAGTGACCACCCTCTTATTTTCCTAAGCACTGTTTCACTCAAAAGCCTCCCAGGATCCCAGAACTCACAGGAGTGATCCAGATTGGATCTGGAAAGAAACTGGTGAGGACAGCGAGAATGAAGGTTAAAATGCTGTACACCACTTTGAAAAGCATGCTGGTGCCTAGGCTAAATGTATGAGCTTTAGATGTGGCCTCTGACCATCCCAAAGAGGCTGTGTCATGGCTATGCCAGATAAGCAGCATGAATCAAAATTTACAGTAATGAGGAAAAAATGAAAATAAAACTTATATTCACATAGGACTTTGCAATCCAACAAAATGTTTTCCAAAATATTTTTTTAGTGGTCTTTAAAACAACAGCAAGGATCGATCCGCAGATATTCAACCAGCATGCTTGGGAGAATCGCGTCTGGAGTAAAAGAATGGAAAGCAGCTGACATCAATAAAAATGAGGCAATGCTACCATCCAGGGGTAAAACTGGAGAATGCAGCACGAATAAAATCAGGACCTCCAAAGTAGTATGGAAAATTCGGAGCTAACAAGGTAACTTCTTTTCCATCCAAGTAATGCTGCCTTTCCCAAAGCACCACTAGGGCAGAATAAGCCTATTAAAAGTTTGTACCAGGGCAGCTAAGTGGTGCAGTGGATAGAGCACTGGCCCTGGAGTCAGGAGGACCTGAGTTCAAATCTGGCCTCAGACACTTAACACTTACTAGCTGTGTGACCCTGGGCAAGTCACTTAGCCCCAATTGCCTCACTTTAAAAAAAAGAAAAAAGTTTGCACCAAAAACATTCTTCAAAATAAATGCATAAATGATCCAAAACAATTCCAAAGGACTCATGATGGAAAATGTTCTTCACCTCCAGAAAAAAGAGTTGTGGATTCTGAATGCAGATTGAACCCGACTGTTTCTACTTTTTGGTGGTTTTTCTTTCTTTCTTGAGGTTTTCCCTTGTGTTCTGACTCTTCTTTCACAACATGACTAATGTAGAAATATGTGTAATGTGACTGTCCATATATAATCTATATCAGATTGCTTTCTGTCTTGGGGAAGGGGGAGGGAAAAAAATTTGGAACTCAAAATTTTATGAAAACAAATGTTGAAAACTATCTTTACATGTAAGTGGAAAATAATAAAATAATAAAAATAAATGCATACATGGAATCTTTCTGTGGATTCATCTTCTGTTTCTTGGGCAAATGAGTCTGTAATTCAAAGCCCGCCAAAGTATCAGCAGACCTTTCAGTGGGCTGCCTGCTAAGGGATAAAGTGAGGCTCTGACCATGGTCAAGAGAACCTGTTTTACTACTACTAATGTTTACACCCAGCAGATGAATCCTTTGAATGAAACTTCAAGTGTGAAAATGTTACCATCAATACACTTGCAATTTATTGTCATTTCATCAAATTAACAAAGCCTATTTATACCACAGTTGAATGCTTATAAATTTTAAGTTAAAGGCTACTCATCTAACGTAAATCAAAACTAAAGAAAAATTGTCCATTAAGAGGGAATAAAATGTAATTCATCTAGAAACAAGGTTGCATATGTCTGTACTACTAACCACCCAATCAAAACATTTTCCAAGCACCTGGGGGGCAGGGAAGCGAGGAGAAGGGGACTATTCTGAGCATGTTGACTAGGAGTGATAAAGTATGTGTTAACTGAAATTTTAAGCAAGCATTCATTAAGATTTAAAACAAGTGAAAATTTCATAGTTTAACAAGTTATTTTTGATACCACTTCAATTTCTATTTTATATTGCCTGAGAAGCACAGAATTTTCTTTATAAAGCCTATTCCAAGCACCCAGCATAAGAAAAATTAGCCCTTACCCCAGTCCTGTTCATACAAGGCTTGGGAAAGGCACCATGATTCACTTATTGGCATGTTTGGATGCACAAAAATAAGATGATTGGAGAGATTTAAGGCTACAAAAATACAAATTGGCTGCTAATCATGTAATTAACAAAATTTAAATACAAGTATTTAGACATGCACAAAAACTATACATTACTTTAATATCAGTGAGTATAAACTACATCTTCATCTAAAATGCCATTGTTCTTACCTCTCCAGCCCTAAATCTTATGATCCTGAGCTAAACATATGTTACCTTAATGCTAAATACTGTAAGAAGCATAATACGGGACTTCTTTTATTGTTCTATAAGGGTTACATCAAATAAAGATTAATTTAATTAATTAAAGCACCCACACAGGTTTAAAATTTAGCCCAGACAAACCTTAGCATGCAAAGAATAAAAAGGAAGAGAAGTTACACATTACAAATATAGCTAGAACCTCAACCAGGTTATATTCTTCATCAAAAAGGAGAATTTTGCATAATCATTCTAACCCATGGAAACTAATTACATGGCCAATATTATGCTATGAATGAATCAGAGATAAGAGTAAAAACCATAAGGTCTAATATTCAATTTCCCAAATAGACACAGGGAATTTAACTCTGGTTCTTGAGTTATGGTAACATGATTATTCTTTGCTAGTGGGAGTTTGGGGGCACAATATCTTAGCAAAAGCCTGCTAATTAATAGATGTCACAACTACTATGTTACTCTGTACTCCTGTAAAACACATTTAATGCTTCCTTCCTATACATTTACTACTTCTTGGCAGAGCCATTCTTTTCAACAGACCACTTCAAAATGATGGAATTCCAAAAAAGAAAATAAAACATGTGGCAGTTTTCCAACTGCAAAGTTGCACTAATGAGTTCTCAGCATATCCATTTACACAATTCTGTATTTTCCTAGCCCAAAGAAATATGGTAACAATGATAGTTGGGCTCTACTTCAAATGACTTATCAATCATTTTCCAGGAAGTAGAAAAATGCCCCCAAATCAGGAAAACTGGCCAAAGGCAAAAATACAAAGTTGACCTTCCAGGGCTAATGTAGCCACCACATTCCCAAGTGTTCATGGGAAATGTAACCAGACTGTGGCACTCACAAAGAAAGCAAGCGGAGACTGCTACCCTCCTCAGAGGACATTGAGAACAATTCATCTAGAAATACAAAGCCTAGCAGACTTAGTTATTTTTTATAAAAAGTAGGAAGGAACAAATAAAAGCCAATTTTTAGTGACAAAAGGCATTATTTGTGAACATCCATCCTCAAAGGACATGCTCATTAATTGCTTTCACATTTTTCAGATGCAAAATTAAATCTTTCACAGTTGAAAATACATTGAGAGCTGATTTCCTGCTAACATGTTTAAGGACTGTAAGCTTTAAAAAATACTTACTATTTCCCGTAAAAGTATACTTTATAAGATCATGGAAAAGGGAAAAGGACCCACATGTACAAAAATATTTACAGCTGCTCTTTATGTGGTGGCAAGGAATTGGAAGTTGAGGGGATGCCCATCCATTGGGGAATGGCTGGACAAGTTGTGGTATAGGAATACAATGGAATACTATTGTGCTGTAAGAAACAATGAGCAGGAGGAGTTCAGAGAAACCTGGAGGGTCTTACGTGAGCTGATGATGAGTGAGATGAGCAGAACCAGAAGAACATTGTACACAGTATCATCAACATTGTGTGTTGACCTACTGTGATGGACTATATTCTTCTCACCAATGCAATGGCACAGAAGAGTTCCAGGGAACTCGTGATGGAAGAGGATCTCCAAATCCAAGAAAAAAAAAAAAAGAACTGTGGAGTATAGATGCTGAATGAACCATACTATTTCTTTTGTTTTGGGTGCTGAGGTTTTTCTATTTTGAGGTTTTCCTCATTGCTCTGATTTTTCTCTTATAACATGACTAATGCAGAAATATGTTTAATGTTATTTTATATATATATATATATATATATATATATATATATATCAGATTACCTGCTATCTAGGGGAGGGGGGAGGGAGAAAAATCTGAAATTGGAAAGCTTGTATAAACAAAAGTTGAGAACTACCTTTACATGTAACTGGAAAAAAATACTTTATTAAAAAATTTTTTTAAATTTATATATGGCAAACCTTTGAATTTTAAATCATAGGACAATTTTTTTTTTTTTGCGTAGTAGCCAACTTCTTCAAAGCCAGATGTTGCTTCTTTTTACCAGTTTTCCAAATATTCACAAGCAGAAGATTTATGGAATACTATTTACTCTGGCTGACCTTTGCATACTCTCAGTACTTAGATGGAATCCTTCCATCACTTTACATATACATATACAGGGTAACCGCAAAAGAACATGTTTAGATTTGGAACATTCTGTCCAAACTGATCTAATAGGATCAGACGAAATGCAATTAGGAAGCAATGCTCCTTCAACACCTATTTAAAAAATAACCACTTTTAGGCAATAGTCCTCAAAAAAATTATGAATTCAAAAGATGGGCTTTTTAATTGTATGCAAAGACACTTACAGCTGTGTTGCACAAAGGTTTTCCAAAAGTTAGCAAATCTGTTTTAAAACATGCATACTAATTCCATCTTAAGAGTCCATTTGCTTTATTACCCAATTCCTTTAAAAGGCACATTTACACAGTTCAATTACCAGAAGAAATCATCTGACAAAGTAAATATTTATGGGAATATATTTTATACAAATCATGTCTAAAGAAAAACACAAATGAGCTGCTGTCTGTGTTTTGACTGACAGAATAAGTCTATGGCTTGGGCTAACACTGCTTGATACCAGAACGCACCGGGGACAGCAATCTACAAGCGTGTCAGTGTCCTATTCCCAGCGAGACCCTTTTATTAATCGGCCCCTCCTCTTGAGCCCCGTTTAAAACCCATCCCATTCTGAATGTAAGACATTCTTAAACCACTTTGGAAAAAAGCAACTTTTGCTTCTTCACTGCTCCTCTTTTCCAGTGCCCGACAACAGCCACTATCGACAGGAACAGTACTAACCCTGGGCAAAAAGTTCTGGCAAGAGCGCTAGAGAAGCTTAAAAAGCTGGACGAGCCACATTGTTTCCTTGTGGTGCTTCTAAGAAAAATGTATTGAACCTCTTCTCCTAGCTCTTAAGCCATCCTTGGGACCCATTCAGACGGAACATCCGGCTCTGCGAGGGTTAAACTAAAATAGCCGAGGTGGACAGAACGATGGATGTGGGCAGTGCCCACAGCTCCCCCTCCTCATATGGGGAGATCATTAGCCCGATTCTCCCACTCACATCCAGCAACACCAATTACATTCATGTAGATTCCCATTCTTTGGCCCCTACCTTGGTCTCGTTCGAAGCCTAGTTCTTTGTTTTCTACTTACCAGTGACTATATTAATTCTCAAGTATTTATCCTCTTTGATAACTGACTTCCAAATACACAACTCCAATCCAGTCTCTCACATAAACTCTAAAGCTTATCCGATAATCAAACTCAAATGCCAAATCTCCTCTTCCTTCCTCTTTCTCAAACTGGCTCCCTTTCCCAAAAATCTTAAATTCTTTTTAGTGTTGCTCCTACTCTCCCAAGCATAAAGCTTTAAGAGTAATCTCCCATCATGAAGCCTCCTTTGCCTCTCAGTCAGAAAGCCCCACTGAGTCAGGTGCCCTCCCTCCCTCCTTCTACATTTCTCCCATCAGCATCCTTACCTTGGCCCCCATAACCTCATGCTTGAATTACAGAACTACTGCAATCATCTCCCACTTCATCTCTCTTCCTCCATTCTCACCTGTTTTTAATCCAAAGATCAGAGCATTCATTCACTTAATAAACACTTATTAATGACCTGCAATGAATATAAAAGAGACAACTACTTGGAGCTTACAAGCTAGCAAGGAGACAAAACAACACAACTTTTTTTAAAATTACATATTAAGTGTAACAAAGGAAATGAAGTCTTTGAGTAAGTCCAGGGGAATCAAAAATGACTTTGTAAAAGAGGTGGTGTCTGAGTGGGGCTTTAAAGGATGGCTGGGGCATAGTCAAAAATATGGGAATGTCTGGCTTGACCATGTTCGGGGGCGGGGGGTGTTTGTCTTTGTTACAAGTAGGGAGGTAGAAGAAGAAATGCTTGATAACTGGAAAAATAAAATGTGGACAGGAGCTCAACAGGCAAATGAGGAAGAAGGCACTCCAGGCATTATAAAAGCATGAGCAAAAACAAGGTAGCCATAAAAACAGTGCATGTTTGGGGCAACCTCATTTGGCTTCAGCTTATAGAATTTGGGGGGATGGGCAGGAGGGATGGGCAGGGGGCACGGCCACACACAGAGAATTAGACTGGGAAGGTGGGATGAACTCCATGGCACCTTCAAAGGCAGAGCATCACACAAGTCTGAGGAAAGCAGCATGACCAGATCTAAAATAAGACTTATTCTAGTAGTAATGAGCAGGGCAGGAAGGCCTGCTAGGGAAAGTCTAACAATCATCTGAGTGGGCACTTAGCCTATGGGCTAAGGGCTAGACCCAAGGAATATCACAAGGTGAAAGGGTCCACACTGATGCATTTGAGAGGCATGGGACAGAGAAGAGGCCAAGCTAACCCTGGAAGCCAAACAGGGTGAATGGTAGCACCACAGACAGAACAAACAAAAGCAAAAAGCAGTAAAGACATAGTGAGGAAGAGCAGACTGAGTTTCGTTTGACAAGTCACAGAAACCTGCAGGTGTTAACATCCTTAGCGGGGCAAAGGTGCAAGGCTGAAGCACAAGAGAAGTCAGCCCTGAAGAGAGTTAGTTAAGAGTCATCTGACTAGATACTGAAAGGAGAAAAAGTATACAGAGAGAAGAAGGCCAACCCTTGACCCCTACATTAAGGATGAGAGAAAACTCCTAAGGACCCAGGAGAGGAGACAGAGAAGGAACCACAAGAGAGAAAAGAGAAATAGTAAGAGGTTGTCAAGTCCAAAAACAAGAGTGAAAAGGATAACCAGCAGCAGAAAGCAGTCAACAGTGTCAAAAGCCGTAGAAATGTCAGGAAAACACTTTCTTGAGAACAGCAGGTTTTAGAGAGCAAAATGCACTCATGACTTTTAAGAGACCAGCTGCTGTATAAGTATTGGTGTTAAAAGACAGACTACAAAGGAGGAGAGTGGAGAAAGGGAAATGGAAATATCAGTCACAGACCCCTTTTTTTTTTTTTAAAAAGTTTAACACTGAAGGGAGGAAGGAGACTGATGGTGTCCTCAGAGACTTAATTTGAGGCCCAACTCAAAGGTCGCCTGGCACGACCAATCCAGGTGGCTCTCTCCCTTCCCCAAAGTCATCTTCCAAACATCCAGACCCACACAAGCAGCTCATTAACACACTTCTCCTCACACAACTGAATACAGACATCACTACAGCACAGGATTCTGTCCTGTCCACCAGTCCTATTCACTCATCTTGCCTTCCCACCTGGATAGTGGGGACCATATTTATAAGCTTCTGAGTCCCTACAACGCTTTTTAAATGCCAGGCACTCATCAGGCCTACAAGTATACTTTCTGACTGACTACAGAAATTCAGGTACAAGTTGTAATCTAGAGATTTTTGTCAAGGAGCATGCATGATGAGGTCCCCCGAGTTGGTCATTTCATACAATTACGACAAATGATGTTTGGCTCCAACACTAAACTGACAGCCCCCGAGACTGCTTACCAGCTTTTTCACATTTCTCGTTCTGTTCCCGTAGCTCCTCTCCCTGGGTTGTCATCTGCTTTATTCGACTACGCAGCTGAGCAATCTCCTCTTCTTTCATTTCCAGTGTTTCGTGCATTTGACGTTTGGTCTCTGCTATTACCATTCCCTGGGGAGAAGCATTTGATCAACTGTGATATGAGGAATGGCATCATATAAAATCATATAAGATACGAGAGAAAGGTAGTATGGTCTTCAGTACAAATCCAATCAAACACAGCCAGAAGATCAGACCTTAAAATGGCATTTCTGGACAAAGGAAACTCTAAGTACTTGGGCAAACATAAGTTATACTTCAGTAGTAGCCTACCACTGCCCTGAGGGGTTCATAATAAATGTGTTTTTCTAGAAAAACTTTTTTCAAATGTTGATATTTAGAGTATGATCCTAACCACTTTAAATGGAAGTCTTTCTAAAAGACACACTAAAACCATTTAACCTTTTCTAAATAGCTTAAGATGATCCAGGACATCAATTAACATACCAACATTCTACTATACCCTCAGGTCTACAGAACTAAGAAGGACTGTCTTGCCCCATATTAATTTCTATTAAGTACGGGGCAGCTAGGTGGAGCAGTGGATAAAGTACTGGCCCTGGATTCAGGAGGACCTGAGTTCAAATCCAGCCTCAGACACTTGACACTTCCTAGCTGGGTGACCCTGGGCAAGTCACTTAACCCCCACTGCCCAGAAAAAAAGACAAAAACAAAAAACCCCCAACACATTACTATTCCTTCATCACTAACCTCCTACATCTTTCTACCCATCATCGGGCCATACCAGCATTCCTTACCATCATTCTCTCAGCTCAGCCCCCCCCCCCGCCCCCCATTTCTCTTCTTGCACACTCACTACAGCTGTGCTCCACTACCACCACAGCCCAAAAACCAAGAGCCCAAGCCCTTGCTCTGCCTAGTCCTTCCTGCCACCAACGTTCCCCCGTGGATGAAGCTGCCCCAGCTGCTGGCCTTGGCCTGCAAGTGTACACCCTGGCCCCAATTCCTCAGGTTTTAGTAGGTTCAGCCCGGTATTTTACAGAGCCAACCTCAGCCTGTGCCCAGGGTAAATCACCACAGCTGTATTTTACACACACATCCCTGAAGCTGCTCTATCACACAGCCCTTCTCTCGTGAACCTTCACAGACTTTCAGAGTCGGAAGGGACCTCAGAGGCCAGCATTTAGTTCCGTCTTCCCTAACCAACAGTCCCCTCTATATCACTGCCATGGAGTGGGCGACCAACCTCTGCCTGCAGACCTCCACTTCACAAGCTGGTCCCTCTCCTGAAAACTGCCATGGCTCCAAAGTTTGTCCTTCCATCAGGCCTAACCCTGACCTTTTGTTAACTGCCCCCCACTACTTCCAAGAAAATAAATCTAACCCACCCTGACACTAGGCGATCCTTCAAAGACTTGAAAAAAGGGCATCATGTCCCCCATTCTGCCTTCCCTTCCCTCCCCTTCCCTGTGCTAATGATCCCCAATCTTCCATCTCTCCACAGGCCCCTAGGATGTATTTTTCACTAGCCTACTAATGAGAGCACACTAGGGTCAAGGAAAAACGGCGTTCTTTCCTTTCTCCTAGGCAGCACATCACACTGTCTCCTTCCGCCCCCTTCCATGCCAGACTCCTAAAAGGAGTAACTCAAACTCACTGGGTTCGTTTCTTTAACACACACTAACCATTTAAGTACCAAATAGAAGTAAGTATAGCCTCAAAGATTTAAAGTATAACTACATTTCAAAGAAATATTAAATCGTGTACTAGTATTACAAACGTCTCTCATGATAAAGTGATTGTCAACTCAGTGTTGACTGAGGTCAAGAAATCATTGATTATCAGACTGGGGCTAAAGTTTATCTGACTCTAGAAAGTGAAATAAAAATACACACTTACATTCTAACTACTTTTAAGCTATTCAAAACACATATCTATGAGCCTGACTATATTTCCTTGCATATTTACCTTATCTTGTTCAAGTTGCTCAATCAAGTTCTTTGCATCCCGGAGCTGAGTAATCAATTTCGTTTTCTCAGCCATGTGAAGTTCCTAGAGATAAAAAAAGATTTAATTCCATTTGATGAACTTGAGGATTTTATATAAATCAAGAATTCCTCATTCTCACACATTATGATTTATTTAGAGCGGCAGAACCTCGGGTTGAAAAGGTTCTAACGTGCTTCGGTGGCTCCCTATCTTTCCAACTCTAAGGACCCTTTTGCTCAAACTGTCCATGTTAGTATCTGCACGATTAGTATCTAATTGAGAGGAGATGATTCTTTTTTAAATATTTTTTCTAATTACATGTAAAAACAATTTTAACATTCCTTTTTTAGATTTTTATTTATTTATTCATTTATTCATTCGTTCATTCATTCATGTGGGGCAATGGGGGTTAAGTGACTTGCCCAGGTTCACACAGCTAGTTAGTGTCAAGTGTCTGAGGCCAAATTTGAATTCAGGTCTTCCTGAATCCAGGGCCAGTGCTTTATCCTTAACATTCCTGTTTTTTAAATTTTGAGTTCTCTCCCTTTTCTCCTTCCTCTCCCTTCATTGCAAGGGCTAGCAATTTGATACAGGTCATAGATGCACAATCAGGTAAAATATTTCCATTTCCATCTTAGTCATGTTGTGAAAGAAAACCCAGACCCCTCTATCCTCCCCCGCCCAAAAAGAAACACAAAAAAAATAAAGTAAAAAAATAGTATGCTTCAATCTGCATTCAAACTCTCTGGAAGTGGGTAGCATTTTTCATTATAAGTCCTTCAGAACTGTCTTGGATCTTTGTACTGCTCATCACACTGTTGATCACCATACAATACTGCTGTCCCTATGTACAATGCTTTCTTGGTTCTGCTCACTTTACTTTGCATCAGTTCATGTCTCTCCAGGTTTTTCTAAAAACATCCTGCTTATCATCTTATAGAACAATGGTATCCCATCAAAATCACGTACCACAACCTGTCCAGCCATCCCCCTATTGATAGCATCCCCTTAATTTCCAATTCTTTGCCACCACAAAAAAAGCTGCCATAAATATTTTTGTAAATATAGGTCCTTCTCCCTTTTTTCTTTTAAAATCGCTCTGGGGTACAGACATAGTAGTAGTACTACTGGGTCAAAGGGTATGCACACTTTTACAGTTACATTGTTTTATTTCATCTTTGACCAGAAGAAACTATTAAGAAATCTTTTACTCCATTGAGTGTAAAACAATATCCTTTCACCCACTGGTCCCAGGCAGCAAAGTGGTGCCACAGGACTTGAAGTCAGGAAAATCTGAAGCCAACCGCTTTGTGCCTCAGTTTCCACATCTATAAAGCATGGGAGGCTCATGCTGAACCTCTGGAGAGAGCTCAAGCCCACTGTGAGGAATCTGTTTCACAAACCTAAAGGTGGGGCCAGACAGGCCTTTTCTCAGGAGCTCTGCTAGGTCATCTCTGTGGCTCCATTGCTCTGCTTCTAGGCTACTCCAGAAATGCTGGTTGTCCAAACGCTTTCATGTCCCCAAGCCCCCAGCTACCCCTTCCCATGACCTCTCAGGAGACTTCTACTCCCCTCTATTATCAGCCCATGACTTCAGGGCCAAAACTCCAGAAAAGGTTTTCCCCCAATGCCACCATATCCCCGCCACCCACCTGCTCAAAACCCTTGTCATCTCCAAAGTATTTGCTCAAAGGTCATCAGTGACCAAATCGCCAATGAATGACCTTTTCTCAGTGCTCGACCTTGCTGACTTAATCTCTCGTGAATTGCTGTCCCTGCTGGACACATGCATCTCAGTCAACATCTCAATTTCAGCACACCCAAAACAAGACTATTTTTCCTCAAAAACTCATTCAACCTCCCCTATTTCTACAAGCAATACTCCTCTTCTGGTCACTCTGTTCTGTCTCCTCCATCCCTCATATTTGAACAGTTGTCAGCCTTGTCTTTCCTACCTGCACAACATCCCTCACATCCCTCCCAGTGTCAAAGTCCGACCCTCAAACAGCAGCTACACAATTCCAGGCCTTTATCACTTCTCAATTAGATGACTGCAAAGCGTCTCATGTTCGCAGCCTCTGGCAATATGCCATCTAATTATACTTCACCCATCTTACACTTGGGAAACTGATCTTTTTCAGTCCAAGACGCAATCCTGTTAGAATCTCTCTGGATCCTTACTCTCATGCAGTGAATTGCTCATAAGGGCTATGTATCAAGCCAATAATCAGATGAATCTTTAAGTCCATAAAACTGTAAATGTACACCTTTATCAAACTCACTGACATAAATATGAACTAGCATGGCGTTGGAGATTGTGTCCAAATTGACATCAAATTTCCAGTACTTCCAAGTTCAACTACTTGCACTATTTTCTAGCTTGTATTTCTAAAATACTGGTATAAATCTACTACTTGGCTAACATCTCAGTAATCCTTTGGTGTGTCTCTCCCTGTATGTCAATTTAATTGCCCTGTCAAAAGAGGAAATTGACCCAACATGATCTGCTCCTGATGAAGTCAGACTATTTCTCTGTGATCACCACCCTTCCTCTTATAGATGATTGCTTCGTTTTTGTTGTTGTTCAGTCGTTTCAGCCATGTCCAACTCTTCGTGACCCCATTTGGGGTTTTCTTGCCAAAGATACTGGACTAGTTTGCTATTTCCTTCTCCAGCTTATGCTACAGATGAGGAAACTGAGGCAAACAGGGTGAAGTGACTAGACCAGGGTCACACAGTAAGTGTCTAAGGCTGGATTTGAACTTGGGAAGAGAAATCTTCCTGACTCCGGGTCTGGCTCTCTATCCACGGCACCACCTAGCTGCCCCAGATGCTCACTACCATCTCTTAGAATAGAATTTTGCCAGAACTTAAAGTCATGTTCAAGGGTCTAAAGATTGAAAACTCTTTTCCTCACTTCTTTAAAAATCAAGAAATTTACCCTTTGCCAGGTACTTCTCCTCATCACCATGCTTATCCATGGTGATGAGTCAGTCAGTCAGTCAATAAACATTTATTAAATGCTTACTATGTGCCAGATGCAAAGAAAGACAAAACACAGCACCAAATGTCAAGGAGCTCACAATTCACTGGGGGAAAGGACAAGCCAAACAGCTATGTCCAGATAAGTTACATACTAGACAAATAGGAGATAATCAGCAAAGAGACGGCAATGGAATTGGGGGATAGAAAAGGGCTTTCTGGAGAAGGTGGTATTTTGGCCGCGACTTGAAGCCAGGGAAGCTGGGAGGCACAGAGGAGGTAGGAAGGAGGGAGATACAGTTTGACCGACAGTAGCTGTTAGATGATGAGTTCTTTGTGCCTCTGCATCGCTTGGTTTAGACCGTATCATGAGAATTTCATGTAAGATTCCTCATTCATGCTAAGCTGACTTTACCTATAGAATTGTGGGTCTCAGGATCCTTCCTAACCAAGTTTTCCCTGAATTCTCTGATATGTTTTTGCCCACAATCTAGTGCTTAATAAATATCTGTTGCCTGAGATTGCAGAATCAGACTTCTGTTTTTGACACGGCTAATGCAGATATTTGCTCTGTTTGACTATACATGTTTATAAGAGGAATTTTGTTTTTCACTCTTTCTCCATGGGGTGGGGAGGTGGCTGAAGGAAAGGGAGAAAGGGTATTTTTGTTAATTAAAAAAAATAAAATTAACATTAAAAAAAGAGACTATTAACAATCGTCTAGGTGAGTAGTGCTACCTGTGAGTGGAAAGGAAGGGGTAGATGAAAGAGAGAGATGTTGGTCAAACCGACAAGACCTGGAAACAGGCAGGAAAGGTGGTAGTAAGGAGTAAGAAGAATCCATGGTTTAAAGAACAGTGACCCCTACACAGAAATACGGGAATTCAGAGGGCACGGTTAAGGGGAGAAGATAACAAGTTGTTCTATTTTAGACGTAGTGAGCTTTGAGACATCAAGGTGGAGATGTGCGGCAAGCAGTTGGCAATCTGGAAATAGAGCTCAGAGGGATTTTTGTTGCTGTTCAGTTGTCTCAGTCACGCCCGAATCTCCGTGAGCCCATTTAGAGTTTTCTTCGCAAAGATATTGGAATAGTTTGTCATTTCCTTCTCTAGCTCATGTAACAGATGAGGAAACTGAGGCAAGCAGGGTGAAGTGACTTGCCCAGAGTCACACAGCTAGTAAATGTCAGAGGCCAGATTTGAACTTAGATCTTCCTGACTCCAAGAGATTAGGAGTAGCTATACAATAAATTCAGGAGTAATCTACAAAGAGATGATAACTGAACCCCTGAACGCTTATGAGATAACCAAGATTGAGGATGTCGAGAGAAAAGGGCCCAGGACAGTCACAATCATGGTGCAGGAGATGGATAAGGAGACCAAAAAGCATCAGAGAGGAAAGGAAGCAGGGGAGATGTGTGTCATAACAGGGATGAACTTCAGGAGGAGAAGGCAGCTCATGTCTATAAGCCACAGAGGGTGAAGGACTTAGAAAGGCCACCGGACACAGCAATGAAGAGCTGAGAAGTGGGGGCAATGAGGGTAAGCATATTTTGCTAAGAATGTGGCTGAATAAGAAAGGACAGGGATCAGATGATGATTCAGATGGTGACTGGACAAGTGAGCAGTCAAGTGAAGGCTTTTTGAGGCTGGACAGATCATCAGTACATAACAAGAGACAATGGATTTTACTGATCCCAGGTGCTGAATTGACTCAAGTGGGAAGGGGCTGGGGTTAGAGAAGGTTGAACAATGCTCTATAATAACGTAACAGGAAGCTAAGAATGGGACGTCATTCCTTTAGAACACTCTCCAACATTCTGCCATCCAATACCTCTGAGCACCATGCAGTTCAAAGCAAGACTAGTGAAGACCACCACCAAGAGGCAGAGTAACGTAACAGGAGAGGAAAGGGTTGCAACCCAGCTTCAGGAGGACCTTGGCCCAAAGCCTACCGAAGACATGTACTGCTAAAGATGATTATCCTCTCTGAGCATTGGTGTCTTCGTCTGTAAATGAGGCCTTTGTCAAGGGGTCACTGTGAGGACCAATGGGGTGCATGCAGAACAGACAAAACTCAAGTGTTACATAAATGTCAGCTAAAACATCTCAGAGAAAGTAACATTTGCATAGCATCTTTCGGGAAATCAAGCAGTGAAAGTTCATCAAGGGCGATTAGACTTCTGTTTGGTTCTGGAGGCAAAATCAAGAGCAATGAGTGGAAGCAGCAAAGAGAAAAATTCAGCTTGGTGTCAAGACCTCCCTGACGTGGAGGGCCCTCCAAAAGCCAAAGGGGCAGACAGCCCCTCCCTGGGCCGTCATGTGGAAGCTCTGGGATGTTCGAGTGGGGGTTCCCTTCAGCTATGTACTGATGGCCACTAAGGACCTTCTGAACTATGACATTCTTACCAAAACTAATTTCCAAGAACTTTAACTATTAATCACACTTAGGAGAATCTTTCTGAAAGGTCTTTTATTGCCACCTCTCTACACTGAACTTTCCTTGATGACTCTGGGGCGACACAGACACTAGCTGTGTGCTACTGATCATCAGGGTGGGTGAGGTCACCTGTTTCTCTATGGCTCCCAGGTTTGCTTCTACAGGCCTCCTGTCAGTGCCCTGCCCACTGTCTGGAGGAAGGCCTATAGACTTGTGGGCGCTAGTCTTCTTCCTACATAATTTCTTGGCTTGTTTCTCAGTTTATAACCAAACAGATATGGCTGCCATACTAAGTGTGGTGGGGTGGAGCTGGCTGAATGACCTAACATCAAAAGACAAAAATTTAACACAATGGAACTAATTCTACATAAAACTTCAATCAAAAGGAGGATGTTAAAAGTAAAGTATACAAAGCTGAAGTTGTGCAGGGAATGTGATACAAAAGAAAAGAAGGGATATTTAGAGTCAAATGCAAGTCTTATGGCTGAGGTCTCTGTGACCTGGAGAGCAAGTCATTTCCCCTCCGGTCCTCAGCTTTCTCCTCTGTAAAACCAGGATCTGGACCACATGGCCACCATGGCCCCTTCTAGCTGGATACCTAAGATCCTACTGCTGTCTTGGGTACTTGGGCCTTCATCTTCCCCTTCAGTCCTGGGCTAGGAGGAAGGAAACCTAGTTATGGAAGGCTGTACTTTGTATGCAAGTCCCACTGGAACGACACTCAATGTGACAGATCCAGGACAACTCAAAGGACTCATGATGACGTAAGCTACCCCCCCTCCTGAGAGGGAGAACTGAAGAAAGCCTCTGAGTGCAAGTGCAAACAGACTGCTTGTCACTGTCTTTAGTCCTCAAGCTTTTTTCCCATAACATAGGCAATGTGGAAATGTTCTGCATAACTTCTTATGTGTCACAGCTATCATTTTTCTTGCTTTACCAATGGGTAGGAAAGGGGTAGAGGAGAATTTGGTATTGAAAATTTTTTAAAACAAAAACGTCTTCATTGAATGTTTGAGTATCTCCCTCTTCATCCCTCCCAAAATCTGGCATACTTATTCTATGGGGCAATTATACCCAGCTTTAACACCTTCCTCATGTTACAGCTAAATAAATAAATTTAAGAAAATCATTTTTTTTAAATTGTTAGACCTCCTTTTGTATACTCACTTGTTAGGAGACCTCAGACAAATCACTTCACTACCTTGGTCTAGTTTTCTTGTCTGTGAAATAAAGGTCAACCCTAGACGCCAAAATGACCTCATGCTAATCATACTGAGGCGCCATTCTGTGACACCTATGGAAATGACAGTGGAGCCCTGAAAGCCATCGAGGCACAAAGCCAAGAGAGCACAAGGTGTCGTGTCATGTCCAAGAGGCTCCAGCCTTCTCTTCCCAAAGCGGTGCGGGATGTGAGAAGGAGAAGATCAGAAGGGAAGCTTCTTACCTTCATCTTCTCCAGTTCTTGAAGCCGTTCATCTAGCTGCTCCTGGAGGGCTTCCTTCTCATTGGTTAGCAGGGTGGAGCGTTCCTTGTGCGACTTAATGATTTCCTTGCACCGCTGAAGGAGATTCTCTTGTCGTTTAACTCTCTGCTGAAGAGTTTCTAAAGTTTTAGCAGCATCTCCATCTCCCTCTGCTGACACTAAAATGGAATAACCACGGAGGAGAGTCAGGCAGGCAGGCTCTGAGAGCTCAGAGCATTCATGACTAGGGAGTAAAATGGGGTGCAGCTAACATTTCGTACTACAAGCTTCTCCACACGTCTCCTCAGTACAAATATCAGGAAATAATAAGTGGGAGAATGAATGAGCATCACATATCCCAAACACTCAAAAAGGCAGAAGGAAAAGAAAGCACTGTTTATATCAAATTCTGCTACTCTGTGAACAGGTCATGGCATTAAGAAAATACCTAGGCTGCAAATTACCAAACGCACATGGAATTTAGGAAAACCAGGTATAGTATATTTAATAACCCTGAATAGAGTTTAACAGCTGATACCAAATTTAGGTATTTACAATACTTAAGCAGTATAAAAGTAACAATAATTTCAATGGTGCAATAAAAAATGTTGCTACTGATAAAGAAAAATAAGATTCAGGTCTGAAAAGCTAGTCTCCCAAAGTAAATATGCTTTAAAAGCATATATAATGCCACACACACACGTTTATATATATAATGTATATAATTACTTAGGCCTTTATATTATAGGATATATAATATAAATTTATAAAATAAATAAAAAGTTGAAAATTTTAAATTAAAAATATATAATATACTTAGGCCTTTATATTATATCTATAGTGTATGTATATATGTATATATACCTGATATGTGTACAATATGTTATGGATGTCATATACATATTGTAAATATTGTATCTAAAATATATATAATATAAAGGCTTCTAAGTAAGAAAAATGGACCTCCCTATATCAGTAACCTTTTCTCCCAGAAAAATCACTTCTAATTACTCCCTCCCACCCACCTCCACCCTGCACTGGCAAAAAAGAGTCTCATTTAAACAAAATATTCTGAAGACTTCAAGGCTGGGTCAGTGTGCCCACCACTTCAGCTGGGCCCAGTAACTCCCCTTCTCCTAAAGGCCACTTGGGGTAACATAATTAAAAAAGACTTGGCAAAAACAAACAACAACAACAACAACAACAAGGGGGCAGCTCGGTGGCGCTGTGGATAAAGCACCAGCCCTGGATTCAGGAGGACCTGAATTCAAATCTGGCCTCAGACACTTGACACTTACTAGCTTGTGTGACCCTGGGGAAGTCATTTAACCCTCACTGCCCCGCAAAACAAACAAACAAAAAACAAACCCCCCCAAAAAAAGACTTGGCAAGAGAGAACATACCTCCATGGTCTAAATCATTCTGTGCATTCTCTTCACTAGTTTCTTTGGGGAGGGTTTCAGGTTGGAGTTCCCCCTGCAAGGGTGGTTTAGATAAATCCAAAGTCATCTGGCCACTTTGCAAGCGATGCTTCAGTAGTGAAACCTAAATAAAATGTTCTTGTTAGAAAACCTAAATAAGGGGGAAAGGGCTTGATCAGAGGGTCTGGATCAAATTAACAGCTCCTAGCCCATCCAAAAGCAAACCTCCTGAATAACTTTGTGTATTTATACACAGCTAGTCAAATAGCCTTCCACATAACGTGAGAGGACAAGAAGGGAGAGTATACTTGAAAAAATATTCAAGATGACATTTCTTCTTTTATTCCTCACCTGAGTCTGCAGAACACTGATGTACTGGTCCTTCTCCTCTAGTGATGCATCAAACTCTTCTTGGAGATGTTTCTTTGCCTGCTGGTCCATCTGGAGCTCCTAAAGAAAAAAGGGCTTTTACAGGTATGTTCAGGATAAAATAAAAACTGTTCCCAACAGGCACCTAAAGATTTTTACAAATCATAACTTACACAAAGGTCAGTCACGACAGTAGCATTTTTCTGCAACTCAACTGCCGAATGAATTTTCTGTTTATACAAGGGAAGGCTACTACCACAGAAAGCAACCTTTGGCAGGCCATCACCAAGCTGCAGAAGTAACCAGCTCCTGGAACACTGTCACCAAAGGAGCAGCAAAGCTCATGAGCACAAAGCAAAATGCCACACTCAGAATTTTTTTGTATAGCAAGACATGAAGATTGTTTACTAAAGTGTAAAGAAATTACATTCTGCATCAGAGGAGGGAGTACCCATGTGGATGAAATAACAGAAATATTGAAATCCATTTTGAAGAAAGCATATCTAAAATTATCGAGAAGAATAAGTAACAAATAATGAATGTTTAAACATCACACTAATTGTCTCTCCCACTTGGTCATCCCCTACACACCCCAGCGACACTGAATCCCTGTAGGTCATCCTCCAAATCCCATTTCCTATCCCCCACTACCCAATTCCTCATTCCCATCCTTCTCAACCCTGTGACCCCCAAACCCTAACCAAATATCGCCCACTCCTTTCACGGTGCCCTCTGGAATGCCTATTGCATGGGCAATAACTTGCCTTCATCTTAAATCTTGTTCTCTGGTCCAGGACAGGGGAGTTCAAATATTACTTACTTTCCATTGCTAATTCTAGGTTCTCTCCCTACCAACTTCACCCAATAACCTTTCCCCATTTAGGTCCATAAGCTTGACCTCTCTGACCCACTCAAAGTCCTGGTAGGCATTGTCTACAGACTTCTGTCCTCACAAGTTGCCACCCAGTTCACAATCTTTCTCTCCTTCCCGCCTCTTGCTCTCATATTACAGGACACCAGCATACATGCTGGCATTCCCTCAAACACCCAACAGCTCATTTCTTTAGCTTGTTCACTTCCTATGACCTACTCCTCCACCTCACCTCGGCCAGAGATGGCTGAACCCTTGCTCTGCCGTCATCCACAATCTATCACCTCCATGTTCAAGAACTAGGATATTTCCTTGTCTGGCTTTCCACCTCCCCTGTGCCTTCCTTTACCAAACCCTGCTGTGTCCACACCAAGATTTCCTAACCTTTGATCCCTCAGTTATCTCATAGGCCATCACGCCTACATCCGGCACGCTTTCCACGTTTTCCCCATCCTGACTCTTTGGTGAACCAGTTCAACTCTAGACTGTCCTCTTCTCTTGGGTCGCTGGCCACTTTAGCATTTTACCAATTGTGCCTGCAAGTTTGACCTTTGGATCATTTCCACCACCCAATGTCTTCACTCCTCCACAAGTGCTACTGAACAAAGATGGAGAAAATCACACAACCATTCTGAATGGGTCCACTATAAACTTATGCTACACAACCTCAACTGGACCCTCACTGCTGCGAAGCATTCCTTCTATTCCTCCCTTATCATTTCACTATCCCTGTCCCCATAATGGCTCTTCCCAAACCTTTGCACCCCTCCTCAAACCCTCCCACACTCTCACCTGAGAAACCTGAGGCCATTCACTGTGAGCTCTCCCGTCTCCCCTCTTCCTCACCTGATATCACTATGATGCCTTCTACCACTACCTCCTCCTTCAGCCCTGGCTCACATGATGAGGCAGCCTTAAACTCCTCTACCTACTCAAGTGAGGCCATTCCATCCCATCTCCTCCAACACACTACACTGGCCCTACTGTTATCCCCATTCTAACACCTCCCTTCAATATTCCCCTCTCTATTGGCTCCTTTCCTACTGCCTAAAAACATACTCACTTTTCCTGTCTTCAAAACACTCTCGCTTCATCCTTCTACCCCTACTAACTATAGCACTATAGCTCTTCTGCCTTTTGTGGATAATCTCTTTGAGAAGGCTGTCTATAATAGGTGCCTTTGCTTCCTTCCTCTTACTCTCTTCATAATTCCCTATATTCCATTTTTTTTTCTTTTTTTTTTTTGGGGGGGGGGGGCAATGAGGGTTAAGTGACTTGCCCAAGGTCACACAGCTAGTAAGTGTCAAGTGTCTGAGGCTGCTTTTGAACTCAGGTCCTCCTGACTCCAGGGCCTGTGCTCTATCCACTGCACCACCGAGCTGCCCCCAGTATATGCTAATTTTTTTTTCCTGGTGAGGCAATTAGGGTTATGTGACTTGCCCAGGGTCATGCAGCTAGTAAGTGTCAAGTGTCTGAGGCTGGATTTGAACTCAGGTCCTCCTGAATCCAGGGCCAGTGCTCTATCTACTACACCACCTAGCTGCCCCTATAATTCCCTATATTCCAGCTTCCAACCTCATCAATGCACCGAAATTGTTCTCTCTAAAGTAACTAATAATATTCTTATTGTCAAATCCTTTTCACAATCCTCATTCTCCTTGACCCTTCTAAAACATCAGACACCGTCGATCACGCTCTCCTCTAGTTGTAGGATACTCTTTTTCTCTAGGTTTTCAGGACACTGCTCTCTCCCTACCTCTCTGACCATTCCTTCTGTCTCCTTTAATGCATGATCCTCCAGGTCACACCCACTAACTATGGGTGTCCCATGGGGCTCTCTCTTGGGCTCTCTTCTCTTCTCTTTCTATACTACTTTACTAGGTGACCACATCAGCTCCCAAGGAGTCAATGATCATTTCTAAGGTGGATTCTCAGGTCTTTTCATGCAGCCCCAACTTCCCTGCTGACCTCCAGTCTTTTCTCTCTGTTTGCTGGACGTGTCAAAGGAGATGTCCAATAGACATCTTAAACCCAAAATATCCAAACTAAACTTATCCTCTTTGTCCCCATTCCTGAGCTGCCTATTACTGTGGAGGGCAACACCATCATCCCAGTCCCCCAGATTCACGTATCATCCTCAATTCCTCCCCCTCTCTCACCCCTCCAATCTAAAATGATGCCACATCCTACAAATTTCACCTCTGCAACATCTCCAATATGCCCCCTTGTCTCCACTAATAATGCACCACCTGGGCAAGCCCTCATCACCTCAGTGCTAGACAACTACAACTGCCTGCCGCTTGATGTAGCTGTCGCAAGTCTTTCCCCACTCCGGTCCATCTTCCATTCAGCTGCCAAAGTGAGAACTGTGAGTTTGGGATCTGGTGCAAAGGATAAATTGCAGATTGTTGAAGTAGAAGCAATCAACTATGAAGAAAAACCAACTAAAGTCACAGTAGCATCTCTGAAAATGTCTGAGCAGCCTTACAGGTTCTCTAGGTGGCTTTGAAATTATACCACCAGTAGTTCGGTGGCTGAAAAGTGTGGTTCAGCTATGGCCAAAAGGCTATGGGGCTGTGGATACCCTGTGACCCAGTAATACTACTAGGTCTGTATCCCAAAGAGATCATAAAAAAGGGAAAAGGATTCACATGTAAAAACATATTTCTGGCAGCTCTCTTTGTGGTGGCAAAGAAGTAGAAATCAAGAGAATACCCATCCATTGGGGAATGACTGACAAGCTGTGGTATATGAATGGAATACTATTGTGCTGTAAGAAATGATGAGCAGGCAGATTTCAGAAAAACCTGGAAAGATTTAAGTGGACTGATGCTGAGTGAAGCAAGCAGAACCAGGCGAACATTGTACACAGCAACAGCAACACTGTGGTATGATCAACTGTGGTAGACTTAGCTGTTCTCAGCAATACAATCCAAGACAATTCCAAAGGACTCATTATGGAAAATGCTCTCCACATCCAAAAATGAACCGTGGAATCTGAATGTAGATTGAACCATACTGTTTCTACTTTTTTGTTGTTGTTATTTTTTGAGGTTTTTCCCTTTTGTTCTGATTCTTCTTTCACAACATAACTAATGTGGAAATGTGTTTAATGTGATTGTACATATATAACCTATATCAGATTGCTTTTTGTCTTGGGGAGAGGGGAGGAAAGGGAAGGAGGGGAAAAAAGTTTGGAACTCAAAATCTTATAAAAACAAACATTGAAAACTATCTTTGGGGCAGCTAGGTGGCACAGTGGATAGAGCACCAGCCCTGGAGTCAGGAGTACCTGAGTTCAAATCTGACCTCAGACACTTAACACTTACTAGCTGTGTGACCCTGGGCAAGTCACTTAACCCCAACTGTCTCACTTAAAAAAAAAAAAAGAAAAAGAAAAAGAAAATTATCTTTACATGTAACTGGAAAAAAATGATATTAAGATTTTTTAAAAAAGAAAAATGTGGTTCAGGGCCTGCACATGCTAGTGGCCAGCACCAAGTAGCCCTAGAGAAAGATGAAGAATCAGATTATGCAGAGGAACATGACATGAAACTCTTAAATATATCTGACAAACAATCTGTCCGGGTATTTCTAGGAAGGCTCTACAGAAAAACGAAAAACTGTCTGAGGATGAGAATTAAGATGATAATGATATAACTTTAAAGAAGAGGAAAGTGAAGAAAAGTTGATACTGTAGCCAAAAAGGGGAGAAAAGGAAGGAAGGAAGGAAGGAAGGAAGGAAGGAAGGAAGGAAGGAAGGAAGGAAGGAAGGAAGGAAGGAAGGAAGGAAGGAAGGAAGGAAGGAAGGAAGGAAGGAAGGAAGGAAGGAAGGGAGAAAGAAAGAGAGAGAAAGAAAAAGAGAAAGAAAGAAAGAAAGAAAGAAAGAAAGAAAGAAAGAAAGAAAGAAAGAAAGAAAGAAAGAAAGAAAGAAAGAAAGAAAGAACCCAAACAAGAATGGAAAAGATTCAAAGCCATACAAAAGGTCAAGAATCTTTCAAAAAGCAAAACGTAGGACAAGACTCCCCAAAGACCCAGTTCTACAGAAAATATTAAGTAAAAATGTAGGGATGTATTTTTTGAAAAAGAGCAGTCATCACCTTCCTAGAGAATTGTTTTTGGATGTCTGATCAGGAGGCTAATGAAACTCTCTGCCTATGGGAGAAATACCTTGAAGAAAAGTTTGTTAAATTTTTCCTTCTTATTCCTGTAATGGTTGCTATCTGGTTGTCCTTTTTACAGTACCAACTGAGAACTTTCCCTATCATGTCCAATAAAAGTTGTCCATACCAAGAAGGCATTGTCCAGTTTTCAAAAATTTAACTTCATGTGAACTAATCCAACCATTCTGGAGAGCAATTTGGAACTATGCCCCAAAGGCCAGCTGCCCCTGTTTTTTTTTTCTTTTTTTTTTTCAGTAATTCTTTTCATGTTCTATATTACTATAACTTTTGGTTGTTTCTACCTTGCTCGAAATGTATTCCAAAATGAAACAAATCCTGAATTACTGAATGTACTAGAATAGTGCATATGATACCAAAATGAAAACAACAGTAATGAGAAAACACACACTTCAACAGTAAAGATGCTGCCAGAATATGTAAATGACTACTGTGTGTTACAAAGTGTAATACCAATGATCTTCAATCTCTAGATGAGTCAATGAGTTTTGCACTGTACCTTGGACACAAACTACACTCTTAATCCCAGTCTTATAAATTCATGTCTTTTGTCAAAAAGAGCATTAGGCAAGATGTGTGAATAATTCACTTAAAATCTATTCCTTGAGGGGGCAGCTAGGTAGCACAAGCACCGGCACTGGATTCAGGAGGACCTGAGTTCAAATCCGGCCTCAGACACTTGACACTTACTAGCTCCATGACCCTGGGCAAGTCACATAACCCTCATTGTTTCACCTCCCTCCCCCCAAAAAATCCACTCCTTGAAAACAGTCCAAATACCTATCAAACTGACAATGGGTTCGATGATACCCTCTTTACAAAGCCCAGCACAATGCTGTTATTCTTCAAAAAGATATATATGATGTATTTGGAACCTGACAATAAAGCCAGCCAAACCTGAATTGATCTCTCTTTCTTCATGCCTAAAGGCCAATCTAGCATACGTCCAATCCTAGAATTGCAAGACTAGACCAGCATAGACCCAAAAGATCTATCTCAGAGAAACAAGGAAGGTACAAACCAGCTTTGGGCCCTCACTAGTCTCAAAGGTCCCTCGGACAATAAGACAACTCAAGAGACCTCCTATCTCCTCTAAGGAAAAGAATGGGTCAACATAGGCTCATTCAGAAGCAAATCTAAATTAGTCAGCCAATCATAGATATAGTTCAGTTTTTCAAGGGCCATTCACCACAAGTAAGAGAGAACTGCCCAATTGTCACTGGTCTGCAAAGACCCAGAGACAGAATGAATGAAGAGGTATTCTGCTGAATAATCATCTAGATCCAGGTAGGAAAACATTTATTTTGGAAAGAGTACTGGACTTGGAGTAAGAAGACTGGGTCCAAGCCATTGCTCAAACACTTATCATACCGTTCCACTATATATTGTACCTCCCCTAGTTCCTGGCACAAGAATGCAAAACAGGAACTTGAGAAATTTCTCAAATTAATGCCAAATCAATATCCCAAAGATACCAAAAAAAAAAAAAAAAAAAAGGAAAAAGGACCTACACGTACAATATATTGATAGCAGCTCTTTTTTGTAGTGGCAAACAATGGGGACAATTTGAGAACAGCTGAACAATTTGTGGTGTATGATTGTGACGGAATATTGTTGTACTATAAGAAATGACAAGCAGGATGATTTCAGAAAAACCTGAGAAGACTTATATGAACTGATGCAAACTGAAGTGAGTAGTACCAAGAGAATACTGTGCACAATAACAGCAACACTGTAAGGATGATCAGCTATGAAAGACTTAGCACTCTAATCAAGATAATGATCAAGACAATTCCAAAGGACCCATCATGAAAAAGCTATCTACCTCCAGAAAGAGAACTGATGAATTCTTTTTTTTGTCTTTTGTAACAATTGGAATGACGCCACCTGCTGGAGACTTACTGGAGAAGAGCTCCACCATGAAGTGATGGTCTTTGAGGGCAAGACCAGGAGTCTTTTCTTTGGTGTCAGAAAGTGATGTTTGCTTGTAGGAGAAAGAAGGGGGAGCCTGGTGCTCTGATTCGGGGCTCTTTCCTGTGGACTCTGGCAGAGAGGGGAGCTAGAAATGCACTCTCCCTTGAATAGATAGATGAATATAGGCCTTTCTCTCTCTCTCTCTACCAAATTCTTATTCTCTTTAATAAATGCTTAAAAGTCTAACTCTTGCTAAAGCTTATAATTTATTGGAGACCACTCATTAGATATTTTAGACAGACTAGCTAGAATTTTAGCCCTTAACACTTTTCTTTTTTAAGTGAGGCAATTGGGGTTAAGTGACTTGCCCAGGGTCACACAGCTAGTAAGTGTTAAGAGTCTGAGGCCAGATTTGAACTCAGGTACTCCTGACTCCAGGGCCGGTGCTCTATCCACTGCGCCACCTAGCTGCCCTGAGAACTGATAAATTCTGAATCAAAGCACATTTGTTTTTCTTTATTTTTCTTGTTTCATTTTTTGTCTGTATTTTCTTTTGAAATATGGCTAACATGGAAATGTGTTACAAGAATTTACATGTATAATCAATATCAAATTGCTTGCCTTCTCAAGAAGACAGAAGGGAAGGAGGGAGGGAAATAATATGGAGTTCAAAATTTTTTAAAATGACTGTTGAAAACAATTTTTTACATATAACTGGAAAATATCTAATGAAATAAATAAAAATATATTTTCAAAAAGCAAATAATACTTACTTAGCTGAGTGGCCCCAAATAAATCATCTAATCACTCTGACCCTCAATTTCTCACTTATTAAAGGGTAATGTTTATACTACCTACCTTCAGAGCTGTTGTGAAACTAGGTATATTATAAACCATAAAGAACTATATCAAAATGAGCTATTATTATTATTATTATTTTTTGCAGGGCAATGGGGGTTAAGTGACTTGCCCAGGGTCACACAGCTAGTAAGTGTCAAGTGTCTGAGGCCGGATTTGAACTCAGGTACTCCTGAATCCAGGGCCAGTGCTTTATCCACTGCGCCACCTAGCCTCCCCAATGAGCTATTATTATTATGCATTCATTTTTATAGTACTGAATTTTCCTGGAGAATTTGAGGTTGGTTTATTGTTTTTTACCAAAAAAGAGAAAAAAGTGGGTTGCAGTAAATGTTCTATAGCCTAGGGTAGCTATTTATCAAGAAAGACAAGGAATGAGCATATAAAGCCACCTCAGCATTAATATTCATTCTGCTCTGATGTTATGGGTATTTTAATTATTCTTTTCAATTCTTTTTTTTTTTGGTGGGGCAATGAGGGTTAAGTGACTTGCCCAGGGTCACACAGCTAGTAAGTGTCAAGTGTCTGAGCCCAGCTTTGAACTCCGGTCCTCCTGAATCCAGAGCCGGTGTTTTATCTACTGTACCACCTAGCTGCCCCCCCTTTTCAATTATTTTCAATTTTAATTATTCTTTTCAAAATACAAGTTACTAAACTCACCTCTCGTAATTCTCCAATTCTCCTGAGAGCTTTATCTTGACTCTGGCTCAAAAGACCCTTTAAAGAAAATAGTTGGTTCAAAAATTGGCATAATATGTCAATACAAAGCAACTCAACCCACCAAAAGCATTATTCACACGTAACAGGTATTTTTAACAATTCCCTAAGTAGTTGCGGAGAGTGAACAAAAAATGGTCAAGATGTTAAACCAAACTCCAAACTAAATCTTTCCTTCCATTATGATATGGTGTGACCCACCTCTGATGCCTTATCATTTATTCCACCAGTTAAATACACTGAAGTGAATTTTTATACAGTTTACAAATGTACATCACTTTTGACTTTTTGATTCCACATTTTTATTCAAATAAAAAAGTTAAAGACTGCATGTGAAATAAAAATGAATATGCGGCAACCAGGAAGCAATGTTAGGAAAACACAGATCATTACTCAAGAAATTTTCTGAAATGAGACTTTCATTAATTTTCTCATAATTAATGAAAGAGCTGCATTTCTGATGCAGCTGAATCCTATTTTTCCACTAATCTTCAGAACAATTTAAATACACTTCCAGGGAAAATATTGCTAACACAACCAATTTTGCTTCCTATCAAAAAATGTACTCTCAGTTGCTTAGATCAAAATATCTTAGGGATGAATGACATAAGGAAAACAGCTACTATTTAAAAAAAAAAAAAAGATGTATCATTTAGAGAGCTACCCCAAGACCAGGCATCATCTAAAGGAAGCTTAGCTCTGTCTGGAGGAAAAAGGAATGCTTCGGTCAGTTGAAGTGAGCCCTAAATGCATACAAAAAATGGTAATTCACAGAAAGGAGAAAAGGATTTTTTTTTTTCCAAAATGTATTTAACAACCAACTTCAGGAAAATAAATCTATCAATAGTGAAGATTCTATGGATCTATGATCTCCTAAATGCAGACATTCCTTCCAACAGTATAGACTGTGGCCCACTGTTTGTGTCTTCTGGGACCAGAGCCCTGGAGTCAGAGGGATTACAAATCCTTCAGCCCATGGTAACCATAAGTGGTATGA